>NW_006794528.1:235713-244305 GCF_000442215.2 Lipotes vexillifer | reverse complement strand
CGGCATTCCCCAAACTCCCACTGGGAGAGCATTTGGAGACAATGACGCCGGCTATCGGGGCTGGACAGAGGACAGTGCTCGGTAAGTGCCCATCAGATGCTGCTGGGATTCAGCTGTGCCATTCTCTGCAAGACCCCTAACCAGTGGGGAAGTCACGATGCCTTCAGGGAAACCCTGGACCCCTGAGTGCAGCCCCTCCCATCAAGGCCTAGGTAACGGGGAAGCTATTGTGCTTGTGCCCACGGATATGGGGTTTTGTCTCTCCTCTGCCTGCCCTGGAGGAACAGACGTTCCTAACACATGTAGGCATCTGGAGACCCACGTTTTGAGCCACAGACGTCTGAAAGGGAGCACGGGGCTGCAGATCTAGAAGGAGGAAATGGTCCCGGACGTGTGGTACCTCTCAGGGCTTGGGGCCAGATGCTCTACAACCTCATGGGTGTTCAGGCTGATGCACTCAGAAGAGGTGCAAAGGCAGGCAGCCGGCCAAAGTAATCCAAAAGATCACACTACCATTTATGGAGGGCCTCCACGCACTGATCACTCCATATACATTAACTCATTTAATCCTCAGAACACCTTGCATTGGTTTCATTATTCCCCTTTCACAGATAAGGAATATGAGGCTTAGTGGGCTGAAGAAATCTCCCAAAGGTATGCAGCTGGAAGTGGTGGAACCAAGAGCTTTCTGTCAAAAAGTCTGCTGATAGAAAGTCAGATGTGCAGCACTTGGGTCGAGGGTGCTCCCAGGGCATAGCCTAGGGAAACTTATTTTCCCATCGGAGACTTTCATACTTCCAAGCAATATCACTTAAGATTCCACTGAACTCACTTTGAGGCAACTGTCCTGCATCACAGCCTGGCATGGCTTACTTCCAGTCTGCGGCTCCTGGTCCAGGGCCCTTCTCCACATCTTCTGGAAGCTTCCCTGTGGTTACCAAGACTGAGCCTGGGGAAGGGCCTGGTGCTATTTGTCAGCTTTTGCCTCTTTCAGCAGCACATGGGACTCCAGCTGGGGATGTGCCAGGAGAAATATGATTCTTGGAAAGGCCTGGCTATCGGCTCTGTGGGGCAGAAACACTCCCCTGGGACTTCACAGCGCTAGGGAAGCAAGGCCTAGGGGTTTTCCCAAAGGACCACATCCATCTCCTCTATAGCTCTACGGTGGGCTGCCTCGCTTTTTCCTGGTAGAGGAGGAAAGACATTGTGGATGCCTCCCTCCCAGTCCTGTGGTTTTTTAACCCTCTGGGAACACAGAGAGAACACACCCCCGAGGGGGCCAAGGTGGGGAGTGCAGAACTGGGGGTCCAGTGCCCGGGGCTGATGCTGGGCTGGTTCAGAAGAACAGAGGGCAAATCGGAAGTAGGCTGAGCCGTGCCGACAGCGAGGGTCAGATGGCACCTGAGGAGGGGAGGGGCCCCGGTTCCAGGAGTGTGAAACGGAAGGTGGAGGGGAGGCAGGTGGGCAGGAGCCGTGGGAACCAGCAGGCCCCAGGTGGACAAGAAGCGAGGGGGCAAGACTTAGAGGCGACAGGGGCACATGGAGCTGGTAGTTCTGGTTGCTGGGCCTGTGGACTCATCAGAGGTAATGGAGAGAGACAGCCTGTCCCAATTGTTCGCTCCTATGAGGCACATTGTCCAAGTTAAACTAAAAATCCTATAGGACTCAAAACAAGCTTTTGCACACGCTGGCCTCCACTTTCTTTTCTGGCCTCACCTCCACCAGTTCTCTTTTTGGTCCACCCTATGCCTCAGTCAAAAAGTCTGTGTTCCTTGGCACGAGGCTCTCTCCTACCTCAACACCTGAGTAAGCCGTTTGCGGCCCTCAAAGTGCCTGCTCACCAGTGCTCTGCCTGTAGAACGCCTGATCATCTCACCTGAACAGGCAAGTCACGTAAGAGTTACAGCCAGGAAGGATAGGGAAACATAGTTAACAGAGAAATGAGAATTAAAATTTATTAAGAGGGGCATCCCTGGTGGCGCAGTGGTTGAGAATCTGCCTGCTAATGCAGGGGACACAGGTTCGAGCCCTGGTCTGGGAAGATCCCACATGCTGCAGAGCCTGTGCTCCGCAACAAGAGAGGCCGCGATAGTGAGAGGCCTGCGCACCGCGAGGAAGAGTGGCCCCCGCTTGCCACAGCTAGAGAAAGCCCTCGCACAGAAACAAAGACCAAACACAGCAAAAATGAATAATTAATAAACTCCTACCCCCAACATCAAAAAAAAATTTATTACGAGGCATCATGGCATAGCTATGACATTAGCAGATTAAAAAAACAAAAACAAAAACAAAACGAGAAATCACCCAAGATTGTCACGCTTTTGATGAAACAAGTACATCTACTGCCGGTGACGGTGTAAATGGGTCCAACCTTTTTTGGGGGCAGAACAATGGAGCAAAATATTTCAAAGGAGATTGAAATGTTCATGCCCATTTACCCCCATCAATCCTACCTTGCAGAGCTAAAGAAAATGATATCAAAAAAGAAAAAAAGCTACATGCATAATAAAGATTCCCCTTACACCATAACTCTTAACTGTGAAGCAACTGGAGAAACAGCACAACTATCCCACACCAGGGGACTGTGAAGGAAATTACATTCACCACCAGATAGAAAGTATGATGAAAACTATTAGCAAAAGGAAATGCTTATCACATAATGCTAATGAGAGCACAAAATTGTGCTGTGAAGATACTATAAAAATCACATAAAGGTATGAATAAGGATGTGTAAAGGAACACAGAAAATCACTACTCATTAGGGTATTATTTTTATTGGAATGTTGTTGATGTAATAAAAATCTCCTATAGAAAATGCTGGGACTTCCCTGGTGGCACAGTGGTTAAGAATCCACCTGCCAATGCAGGGGACACGGGTTCGAGTCCTAGTCCCAGAAGATCCCACATGCTGCAGAGCAACTAAGCCCGTGCACCACAACTACTGAGCCTGCGCTCTAGAGCTCGCAAGCCACAACTACTGAGCCCACACACCTAGAGCCCGTGCTCCACGACAAGAGAAGCCACCGCAATGAGAAGCCCGCGCACCGCAAGGAAGAGTAGCCCCCGCTCACCACAACTAGAGAAAGCCCGCACGCAGCAACGAGGACCTAATGCAGCCAAAAAGAAATGTAAAAAAATAAATTTATGGAAAACAAAGAGTGTGATGTTTTAAAAAAAAAAAAGAGAGAGAAAGAAAATGCTACCCTTCCTTCAAAATCCCTGATTCACCTTGTCCCTGCCTGGTTTGTGATCCTTATTACATTATACCCTGAATGTAATTATTACAGTGTACTAGTTTTAACCCCCTTTGGACCATAAACTCTTAAGGGGCAAGGACTATGATTTACATTTCTGTCTCACCTGAGCACTTGTATTTGCCTGGCATGTACTAAACGTTCAATAAATATTAAGTGAATTCAACCACTGCTAAAGATTATATTTGTTTAAAATTAATATGCAGCAGATCATTCCTCCACTCTCTTATCTCCTGGCAAAAAACACTCAGATGAATAGATATCTATATTATTTTTAAAGGCTCCCTGGGAAGGAAAATGCACATTTGAAAAGTTAGCATTTTATATCTGGAGTGAAACATAGATGCAGCAATAGAGGCAACACTTGAAAATCTACTGAGGCTCTTAAGGCAACAAGATGTTTAAAAATTGAAGCCATACTGAGGTTTGCCACTTGGGGCCAGGTGGATCCTGGCCAGAAGAACGATTCACCACTCCTGCTGGGAGCCCCAAAGTTGCTGTGCTTAAATCAGGTCCAGTCTCATATGAGCTTAAATGTTAGGACTGGCCAGGAGACAGGAAATGGGACAAACTCCGGAGGGCCGGAGCTTATCCCTCCCAAAGAGAATAACAGGAATTAGTACTGAGGAACTATTTTTATAAGTACCCAGGCTTTATTGAGTGCCAGGCACGCTGTGTGCAATACCTTAGGCTCCCATTTTACAGATAAAAACTTGAAGTTCAGAGACATTATATGACTCACCCAAGGTCAAATAGCTAGTGAGGGCAAGACCCCAAAGCAGCCACAGGCTCTTAACCTTCCCTACCCAGCATGCCTTGCAACTCACTCTGAACAGCCCCATTTGTGTGTGTGTGTGTGTGTGTGTTTAATTTTTTTTAACATCTTTATTGGAGTATAACTGCTTTACAATAGTGTGTTACTTTCTGCTTTATAACAAAGTGAATCAGCTATACATATACATATGCTTCCATATCTCCTCCCTCTTGCGTCTCCCTCCCACCCACCCTCCCTATCCCACCCCTCTAGGTGGTCACAGAGCACCGAGCTGATCTCCCTCTGCTATGCGGCTGCTTCCCACTAGCTATCTGTTTTACATTTGATAGTGTGTATATGTCCATGTCACTCTCTCACTTCGTCCCAGCTTCCCCTTCCCCTTCCCTGTGTCCTCAAGTCCATTCTCTCCGTCTGTGTCTTTATTCCTGTCCTGCCCCTAGGTTCTTCAGAACCATTTTTTTTTAGATTCCATATATGTGTGTTAGCATATGGTATTTGTTTTTCTCTTTCTGACTTACTTCACTCTGTATGACAGACTCTAGGTCCATCCACCTCACTACAAATAACTCAATTTCGTTTCCTTTTATGGCTGAGTAATATTCCATTGTACATATGTGCCACATCTTCTTTATCCATTCATCTGTCGCTGGACACTTAGGTTGCTTCCATGTCCTGGCTATTGTAAATAGAGCTGCAATGAACATTGGGATACATGACTCCTTTTGATTTATGGTTTTCTCAGGGTACATGCCCAGTAGTGGGATTGCTGGATCATATGGTAATTCTATTTTTAGTTTTTTAATGAACCTCCATACTGTTCTCCATCGTGGGTGTATCAATTTACATTCCCACCAACAGGGCAAGAGGGTACCCTTTTCTCCACACCCTCTCCAGCTTTTGTTATTTGTAGATTTTTTGATGATGGTCATTCTGACTGGTGTGAGATGGTACCTCATTGTAGTTTTGATTTGCATTTCTCTAACGATTAGTGATGTTGAGCATTCTTTCATGTGTTTGTTGGCTACCTGTATATCTTCTTTGGAGAAATGTCTATTTAGGTCTTCTGCCCATTTTTGGATTGGGTTGTTTGCTTTTTTTGATATTGAGCTGCATGAGCTGCTTGTAAATTTTGGAGATGAATCCTTTGTCAGTTGCTTCATTTACAAATATTTTCTCCGATTCTGAGGGTTGTCTTTTCATCTTTTTTATGGTTTCCTTTGTGAACAGCTCCATTTTGGCTGTTGGTCCAGGTCAGTGAAGTCTCAGGGTTTTCCCTTTTCTTATTTTTAGAAGGCCAGTTAACATTTTTCCAGGATTGCGGTGAGGAGGGAGTGGGTAGATTCTTGCACAGTGGGTAGATATCTTACAGATATCTCCCTTTCTTGCAGCCTGCAAATCAGACTATTTTTACCTCGCTTACGTTTTTTCTCATTTTCATCCTGACTCACCGAGCCCTTGATTTTACTCCAAGCTCTTTGAATTGCGGTGGTCATCAGTCATTTTCTCCTTAAGAAAATCACATACTACCTGTTATCAGTGACTTTCCTGATGCCTGAGTGTATAAATCGTTTCTGGGACATGTTTCTTTAGCCGACTGCAGTCTCACATATTGAGGACAGGTTTTGGGGATTAAAACAGCAGTTGTTCCAGGACAGTTTCTTCCAAAATTTTATGAATATTCTTTTTTCTTGGAAGTAAAGCTTTTTCACAAGTTGCACTTCTTAGCATTTACTATCCTCCTACTCTCACTGTGTTCCCTTTCCTATTTTTCTTCCATGCATTTTGTTTGTGGTGCAAAACTGCCATTTTTTTTCAGTCTCTCTTAATGCGAGTAACAGTAACATCTGATGTAATATCCAGCTAACCTCGGGCAGAGGCAGAACCCCCTCCACCTGCTTTCCTGTTAGAACTGCCTCCTGTTTTGCTCACTTCTATTCTTCTTAGCTTTATTTTGTGCCCTTCAAATTGTCTTCCTAAAACACAAAATTCCACATCAACTAAAAATTAATTGAGAAATAGATGGTACTTAGTAAGTCCCAAACTACAGAATCTCACCCATTCTCATCGTCTGGGGCTCATACGGTTAAACATTAAGTGGTAACAGATGTTCCCTGCTGGAGACTCAATTTCCAGGACTGTGTTTTATCATTCCCTCTAAAAGACAGGCAGGTTTTCTCCTTTTATTCTTGCATTTAAAAAAGAGCATTATCTAGGTTTAAAAAGAGTGAAAACGTCTGCATTTGGAAGAACAGTTTAGTGATAGATGCTTTTTCTTTCAACCAGTTAAGGGAAATTTAGCCTATGTTTTCTAGGTTTGCTGTACATTATGCATATTTCAATATTAAGTGAATATTTTAATATATGTGTGTGGTGGATGAAATCTGGCCACAGATTCTTTGCACTTCCTCCCAACAAGAAGCGCAATCTATTTTCCTACCCTTTGAATCTAGGCTGGACTTGACTTGTTCTGACCAATAACAGCTGGCTGAACTGGCATCCTGTGAGTTCAGGGGCAAGGAACTTAAGAGGACTTGCAGCCTCTGCCTTTGTCACTTGAAATGCTGTCCTGAGACTGTCATATAAAGAAGCCAGTCAACCCTGCTGCAGGGTGAGAAGGAGAACCCAACACCGACTTTGTCTTCCCAACACAGAGCTCCAGAGAGCCTTTCATTAGAAACTGACTCCTGCATGCCCCACGGAGCTAAAGTGTAAACCTTTGTTCTTTTAGGGGAACCGTGATTCCACCCGAGGTCAGGCTGGCACCATAGAAGTCCACAGTGGGAAAGAACCACAAACCAACTCCCCTGGGTGGCATGGTCCAGGCGGCGCCTTATTTAGATGAATGCACACAGAGATGCTACAGTTCGGTCTAGGCATAAGATTATATGGTTTGGATGCCATGTGGTCTTACGGGAAGTCAAGAATGCTGTGAATCCCAGCTGGCACCAATGTGCCCTGCCTCAATTTCCCTTTTTCTCAAATTGGCAGCACAGCTGTCACTTATCTTGTAGGTATGATCGTTCTATCCTCGTCCTCAAATCCCTTTCTAAAGAACCCCGAGTCTCTACTGTAAATGCTACATAAATCCAAGTTTTGAAGTACCTTTGGGCTGAAACCAATTTTGAAGTCAGACAAGATCTCAGGCTCCACCCTCTTTTCTTCCTTGAAGATCCAGGGGTGCGAAGGAGGTCGTGCGACCATGATTAGCCCGGGAGAGCCGAGGAAAAGGAAGAGAAAGGGTAACTTTCATTTTGTTCATCAAGACCTTATTGAAGACAGGTGGGTGAGTGGACCCTGGAAAGCAGGCTCAAAGGCTGTTAGCATCTTCCATCCCTTTGGAGGTGGGCACCAAAGGGACAGGCTCTCAGTGATGGGTGGGAAGGAAGAGGATGGCTCTCTTTCTGATATAAATCTCTATCAACGGTCAGGAGGGGACACTTGTCAGGGCATTCTGATTCTTGGCAAATTATCACTGGACATAAATCTAAATTTAACACAGGGCTCTGCCCCCTGCATTATCTCTTCAGAGAGACACATCACCACCCAAACCCTGCAGGCTCATTCAGAAACTACCTTCTCTGAGATCTCATTTTCCTGGTCTATTTTGGTTTGATCCTCTTGGTGTTGTGACATTTTCAGACATTATTTTTAATTTCAAAAGTAATTTAGAATTCAATTTAATAAGTTCTGAACACACACTTACAAATCTTGTAAAAAATCAAGTACTATAAAAGGGCATTCAACAAAAAGTAAATGTCCATTCCATCCCGGCCAAACACCAATCTGTAACTAGATTCCTGTGTATTTCAAAGCCATTTTATACTTAAAATGTATATTTTTTCAGGCATTAAAAAAGTGTACTTTTTACTTTTAAAGCTACTTGAACTCAAGGCAAGGCAGAAAGGTAGACACCTGTGGATTAAAAAAGAAGAAAAAAAGGTCTGAGGTATAACTGTTTTAAATACTGTGTTGATGTGTTGAGTTTAAAAATATTTTGATGTGTCCCAACGCATGGAAAACAAGATGCTGTGAATCACTCACTGCCCCAAATAAACTGTCCAATGTGATTATATATTTTTGTGTGTACTTGGCAAGGTCACCTCGACAAGTTTATATAATAATACACAGAAAACAGAAAGTCACCAAATAAAGTGGAGTGAGCAGGAAGGAAGGGAGGGAGAGGAGAATGCAGACTGTTAGAGAAGAGGTGCTGAGAAGCAAAAGAGACGAGAGACTGGAGAGGTAGGTCAGCCAAGCCCTGGGCCAGTGCTCTCCTAGAGGATTTTCTGCAATGCTGGACATGATCATGTTCTGCGGTGTCCAATAGGGCAGCCACTGGTGCTACCGAGCACTTGAAGTGTGACTAGCATGACTGAGAGATGGGATTTTGCATTTCATTTAGTTCATTTCAATTTAAATAGCCACATGGGTTAGTGGTCACCAGCGTAGACAGTGCAACATCCTTGGGAGGCATCAAATGAACCCAGAGAAAAGAGAATGAAAAAGAGGTAGAGAATAAAGGAGGGGAAAGTAAAAGCAGATGAGAAAAGAAGGAAGGGAAAG
>NW_006794528.1:186216-235619 GCF_000442215.2 Lipotes vexillifer | reverse complement strand
GGAAAGAGAGAGGAGGAGTCTTGCCAGAGGAGGAGGCGGGAAGAGCAAAAAAGAAAAGGACAAGTAGAAGCAGCAGGGGAAGATGGAAAAAAGAGTAAGATGTCATGGAAAGGTAGACAGCTCAGAACAACTGTCTTAAGTGACAGTAAGTAACCCTGTACTACTGGAAGGACCCCCCTGCTACCACCACCTCTGGCATTTATTCTGAGGTCTCTGCAACAGCACCACTGGAACGGCCTCTGGAGAGTTAAATTCTGCAGCAACATCCTACCGGCACTGACCTTGGGAGGCCTGGGGGCCTCAACTACCTAATCTGTGAAGGGTGCAGGGGTCCAAGGGCTCCTTCACCCTAACTTGTAAAATAAAATACTTTACTCCAAGGAAAACCCACAGTTTTGATACACCACTAGGTGTCACCATTAACCAAAATGAGTTTTTATTTTATTTTTTTGCCCTGCAAAATTTGGTGAAAGTTTCTTCTTTGAATCTATATCTGATCTACACAATTTATTTGGCTATTTTCTCACTCTGTCACACCAAAAGCAAAATGGTTTGTGCTCTGGGAGCCCACTAAAAAGGGATACTCATTCTAATTTTTATATATATTATATATATATATATATATATATATATATATTTTTTTTTTTCTTTCCAGCTAAAACTCTGCTAAATGCCACAAACATGATGTGTATGCACACATGCATGCTCAGTTGCTTGCTTGCTCATTCATTCATTAAACATTTACTATGTGCCAAGTAGGGGGTCTCATGTACAGCTGCGTAAGTTGTATACTGTACAACTCTGGTGGGGCGCTGCTCACGTAGATGTCAATGTGATTGCCTGAAGAGTTCAGCCCAGAGGCTCTGCAAGATTTTGGTCTGGGTTCGGGGACAAAAGGATGGTCCATGCTGTTCCCTTCCTCTCTGTTTTCTCTCTTAGGAAAGAATGTTAGTCTAAAATCTTCTTTGTAACTAGAAGTATCTGTGCCCCATATACATTTTGAGAGTTAAACATACCACATATAGCTTTATCTTCCAGCCTCATAAAAACTAAACTTTCATTCCTTTTCAGAAAAGTTATACCCCTCTCAGAGCATATTTTACGACTAAAGAAATGTACTGGGAAAATCAAGGCATGGCCTTTGCCCTTGAGAAATTCAAGAAGAGGCTTGATCACACCTAAGATACAAAATAATATCCTCAAGATCTGTATATCTCAACCTGACCTTTGGCTAGAAGAGGGGTAGCAGCAATTGAACGTGAACCTAGGGACCAGGACCTCGAGATCTAGCCTGATTAGGCAGGCGTTCTTGGGAAATAGGCCTCTTAGGTTTTGCTGTGTCACAAACCACCTGGAACCTAAGTGGCTTAAAATAGCAAACACTTATTATTTCTCATGATTCCATAAGCCATTTGGACAGTTAATCTGATCTATGTCGGTGTGGTGGATCTCTGAGGTCTGTAGGTGGCTTATCTGGAGTTGGCTGGCCTCACTCACATATCAGGAGATTGATAGGCTGGTTCGTCAAGGGGGAGTCGGCTGGGATGACCCAACTCTGCTCTGCATGATCGCTCATCCTCCAGCAGGCTAACCCAGGCTTCACATGGTGGTGTCACCATGGTGGTCTCAGGGTACCAAAGGGCAGTAAGAGAGGGCAGACTCCAATATGCAAGCACTTAAAATTTTCTGCTTGTGTCAAACATTTGCTCTTGTTCCACTGGCCAAAGCAAGTGACATGGCCAAGGCTGAGTCAGTGGGAAAGGTGTGACTCAAGAGGGTGGATCCAGGGAGGTATGAACAAATTGAGGGCCAGTGCTGCAAAAATCTACTGAAGAAAATTAATTTAATTTCTCTTTATCTCAGTTTTCACCAAAATGATAATAATACCTCCTTTCCCCATTGTCCAGGGATGCAAAAGGAATAAACACACAAAAGAAACTGCTATATATCATTCAAAGAAAAGGAACAATATAAACATTATTAATTTTACTTCAGTTTCCTCATTTACCTTTCTCATGTCTCCTCCATAACATGACTAATCTATCCCACTTATTGGAAATTCCTATTGAAAGTAAAGGTACTATTTTAAAAATAAATTTCCATTTGTATCATAACCTTCACCTGTAAATAGGTACATTTCAAGGGCTGTGTGTAAGGATACCTACCTAACAGTGTAAGTAGGCGTATTATTCAGGAACAGAGACCCAGGAATGTCTGTCCTCATGCTAACTTCCACAACTGCCCCTATATGTTAGACTTTGCAGGTACATTTTGTTCTAAAGAGTTGCTCAGCGCTGCACAGGTTGAACACTTGTTAGTATAGCACTCAAATAATTTATTAGGTAATAAATCAGTCATTAGAGAATGACTAAGAGTTTACAGTGTCTGTTCTCATTCCTACTTGCATGTTGCTGAGTATTACTGAAGGTAACAACACCTCTGCAAATTCACATTGAATCCTACTGGTGCCAAGACTGGGCAAGAGCATTACTTCACCCTTACAAATGACTTCTTTTTCCTATAATTTGTGGCCTCTATAATTTAATTTGATGAATAAAAATTTATTGAGCATCTACTACGTGTGAAGAACTGCTGCAGAGATAGAGATGAATAAAACACAGTCCTTGCCCTCCTGGAGGTCACTATCTAATGGGACAGTTAGATAATTAACAACAAACTATAAGGCAAGTCTGACACAGAAGTGCTATGGGGGGCGCTAGGGAAGAAATGATGCACCCTCATGGGATGAACTTGAGAAGACTTCATAAGAATGATGAGCCTTGATCAATGAGTAGGATTTCTCAACGTGGAGAAAGGATAAGAAAACTCTATGTATGGTAAACAGATTAGGTTTAAAGTACACCTGTTCAGGAAAAAGAGATCACCCAGGGTGGTTTGAATGTGGGATAAGTTGTGTAAGTGGAAAAGGAGGTAAGCTTGTCAAGACCTTTGAATGCTCTTATTAAAGAGCTTACAATGAGGGTCTTCAACGGCTTCTGATTAAAGCATTCTCACGATCATAGTTATTTCAGAAGTATCATCACTCTGGCTTCTGGATCCTGACAAAACGGCAACCCACTTTAGGCTACTGGCTATTTCCTTCAACCCAGCTACGGGAGTACCTCAGAAATGGGGCAGTTGTTGGATCCGAGTATCTAATGCAATAACTGTGAGAAGCCTCTAGAAGGACAGCAAATAGTTGGGCTCCAATATGTGTGTGTGCGACAGCAGTTTACAGAGGAAGGGGAAAGATGCCACAGGTGGGGAAGCTTTTATCTTGGGATCTTTTTGTTCCCTCATATTTTCATGGGCAGATTGTTGTCTACCCCAATTCCACTACAAGACAAAACAGAATGATTAGTCCTGTGTGCCAAGAGAAGACGGAGCTTGTGGCTACCTTAGGGCAGGCTTAACCCATGGGGATAGGGAGGAGATAATAGTGCAGACAGCCCCATGCTCCCTCTAAGAACAGGAGCTGCTACAACTTAACAGAGTACTGGAGGTCTTGGCCAATGTGATAAGACATGAAGAAGAAGCGATATGTGTAAGGATTTGAAAGGAAGTGACAAAACTGTCATTATTTATAGCTTATCTGATTACCTATGTGGAAAACCTCACAGAATTCATAGAAAAACTTTTAGAACTACTACTTATTGTCTGCAAGGATGTCAGGAACAAGATCTCCTTACAAAAATCAGTAGCATTCTTCCACATCAGCAACACTCAACCAGAAAATATAATAGAAAATAAGATGCCTTTCACAAGAGCAACGGACCTATAAAGTACCTAAAAATTAACTTGCTATAACCTGGAAAAAAACCATACTTCAAAAAGACACATGTGCCCCTATGTTCATTGCAGCACTCTCTGTACAATAGCCAAGACACGGAAGCAACCTAAATGCCCATCAACAGATGAACGGATAAAGAAGATGTGGTACATATATACAATGGAATATTACTCTGCCATAAAAAAGGATGAAGTAATGCCATTTGCCGCATCATGGATGGATCTAGAGATTATCATACTAAGTGAAGTAAATCAGAGAAAGACAAATATCATATGATATCACTTGCATGTGCAATCTAAAAAATGATACAAATGAACTTATTTATAAAACAGAAACAGACACACAGACTCAGGAAACAAACTTCTGGTTACCAAAAGGGAAAGGTGGTGGGGGCAGGGATAAATTAGAAGGTTGGGATTAACACATACACACTACTATATGTAAAATAAACAACAAGGACCTACTGTATAACACAGGGAACTCTACTCAATACTCTGTAATAACCTACATGGGAAAAGAATCTGAAAAAATATGTATATGTATAACTCAATCACTTTGCTGTATACCTGAAACTAACACAACATTGTAAATCAACTATACTCTAATATAAAATAAAAATTTTTAAAAACTACAAAGTACCTAAAAATTAACTTAGAAGGCTCAAAATAAATTTTTAGAGAGAAATATAAAACTATTAAAGGACATAATATAAGACTTGAATAAGCAAAGAGGTGGTGCCATGGTGGTGGGCAAGACCCCTTAACATGTAAAGATATCAATTTTCCCAAAGTTAATCTGAAAATTCAAGGCAATTCCAATACACTTCCAACAAATATTTTGAGGGAATGAAAAAGCATATTCCAAAATTTATGTGGAAGAATAAAACCAAAGTCCACAATTAGTTGAGTCTATTTTGAGAAACGAGCAAAGAGAAAGGACTTGTCCCACTCTGCCCCAATGCCCTGTAACAAAACGCTACGGTCCTGGTGCAAAAACATCCAAGTAGACCAAGGACCAGAAAGTGCTCAGAAATGTATACGTGTGTGTTTATGCATTTGGGTGTGAGTGTACCTGATGTATGGAAAAGAACACACCACAAATCAGTGGGGTCAGGATACGCTGCTTAGTAGAGAGTGCAGGGAAAACTGGTTCACTAGACGGAGAAGAATTAAGCTGAATCCCTAACACCATAAACAAAGGTGAATTTCAGAGGCATTAAAGATATGAATGTGAGAGGCAACCCTAGAAAACAAATAAATAGAAATATTTATAGGAGAACATATTTATAATCTTTAAAGTGGTGAAGGATTTTTTTTAAAAAAAACAAGACCTAAAAAGTACAACCATAGGCCAAAGAAAAAATTGAGGGATTTGACTATTTTAAAATTAATGAGAGCATATATGTGAAACCTAGAAAACTGGTACAGATGAACCAGTTTGCAGGGCAGAAAGCGAGACACAGATGTAGAGAACAAACGTATGGACACCAAGGGGGGAAAGCAGAGACGGGTGGGGTTGGTGGTGTGATGAATTGGGAGATTGAGATTGACATGTATACACTGATGTGTATAAAATGGATGACTAATAAAAGCCTGCTGTATAAAAAAATAAATAAAATAAAATTCAAAAGAAAAAAACCACCAAACATAGCTTTTTCTCCTTTCATAGATTTACTATCTATAGCTAGCTAACATAATTTATTTTTGTATTTAGTATGTTCAGATATCATACACCATAGTATCTTTATTAAATTCTTCCTAATATTTTCTAACTTTTCATGTGAAATAATATTGATATGTGGGATATTATATAGATTACAGTATCTTTGCATATGCATACACATTATTATTTGTAAAAATAAAAGCATGTGTACATGTAAAAAAAAATTAATGATAAGGATAAGGATGGGTATCATTATCAAAATCAACTGACGGGTGAAAAACTGGGAAGAAAATTGACACTTCTAAAACCAGCAAGGGATTCTTACCTAGAACATATAAGAAAGTTCTACAGTCAATCAGAAAAAGACAGAGAACCCGGTAGAAAAATGGACAAAGGCTATGAATGTGCGACTCACATAAGAAAATCCACTAGCTTTGCTCAACCCCACTAGTTATTAGATAATGCTCAATCTCACTAGCTAACAGATAAATGAAAATTAAAACAATAGACAGAGGACTTCCCTGGTGGCACAGTGGTTAAGAATCCGCATGCCAATGCAGGGAACATGGGTTCGAGCCCTGCTCTGGTAAGATCCCACATGCTGCAGAGCAACTAAGCCTGTGAGCCGCAACTACTGAGCCTGCGCTCTAGAGCCCACGAGCCACAAGTACTGAGCCCACGTGCCACAACTACTGAAGCCCACACACCTAGAGCCCATGCTCCACAACAAGAGAAGCCACCGTAATGAGAAGCCGGCGCACCGCAAGGAAGAGTAGCCCCCACTGGCCACAACTAGAGAAAGCCTGTACGCAGCAAAAAAAGACCCAACGCAGTCAAAAATAAATAAATAAAATTTAAAATAATAATAATTGGTGTTTTCAGAACAACAAAAAATGTGAGTGCTTATTGCATATCGGATACTATGCTTAAGATGTTTATACCCATTAGTTCATTCACAACTCTATAAAAGAGACTAATACTAGCTCCATTTTATTGATTAGGAAACTGAAGCTTAGAGAAGTTAAGTTCTTGCCCAAGGTCACAAAGCTTCTACAAACTCACATCTTCTGATTCCGTAGCCCTACTATGTATTAGATACCATGCCACAGGCTTCATTTTCATATAATTCTCACAAGTTTTCTCCATGAGATAAGCTTATTATCTTCTTACAAATGTGGAAAGTGAGGCTCAGAGCACTTAGATGACAGGTCCAACCTCTCTTAGCTAGTAAGTGGTAGAGTGCGATGCAGACCCAAAGTCTGTGCTCTTTTCACAATACACACCTGCACATCTCTCTGCTCAAATGATTCTTCAGGCTACCAATTCAAATTATACCTATAGATCTAAAGAATCTAAAGAGATGTCTTAACCTGCTGCAGTGTATGGACCTTGCTTGGAGCCCATTTCAAACAAGTGGATAGTAAAACCACCAAGAAGACAATAAGAAAAATGTGATACTAAGAAACTATTATTGATTTTTGTGAGCGATGGTAACATCATGATTACCTTTTAAAGAAGGGAGTCCGGGGTGGGGGGAACTATGTATGCACACACAACATGGATAAATCTCAAGAGGATTAGGCTAAGAAAAAGCCACCACACATAAAAGATACATATTGTATGACCCCATAGATGAAATCCTAAAAAAGTTTAAATAATCTATAGTGACAGAAAACAGCTCACTGGTTCTTGGGGTGTTTGGGGTGGGTCGGTACTACAGCCTGAGGGATTAGAAAGGGGCACAAGAAATCTTTGGGGCTATCAGAAATGTTCTTTATCTTGACTGTGATGATGGTTTCATGGATATACACATATGTCAAAACTCCAAATTAAGACACTTTAAATATGTACTGTTTACTGTATGTCAAGTATATCTCAATAAAGCTGCTGAAAAATTTAAAAATTATTTTAAAAAAGGAAGTCCTTTTTAAAAGCAAAATACGTACAGGTAAAATAATACCATTGTTCTCAAAGTGTGGTCCCTGGATCTGCAGCATCAGTATCACCTGGAAACTTGTTAGAAATACAAATTCTCAACCCCACCCGAGAACTGCTGAATCAGAAACTCTGGGGGTAGGGCTCAGCAATCTGTTTTAACAAGTCCCCCAGGGGACTCTGATGCTTGCTCAAGTTTGACAACAACTTAAATAATGTGACGTCTTGAATTTGTTTCAGAATAACCCGGGGAAGGGGTGATGGGTTGGTGGGGGTAGAGGTGAAACAAAGTGGGTCATGAGTTCATCATTGTTGGAGCTGGGTGATAGCTACGTGGGGACTCATTATAACTACACTCTCTACCTTTTTTTTTTAAACTCTTTTTTAAAAATAATTTATTTATTTATTTGGTTGCACTGGGTCTTTAGTTGCGGCTCGAGGGCTCCTTAGTTGCGGCTCGAGGCCTCCTTAGTTGCGGCATGCACGTGGGATCTAGTTCCCTGACCAGGGATTGAACCCTGGCCCCCTGCATGGGGAGTGCGGAGTCTTAACCACTGCACCACCAGGGAAGTCCCTCTCTACTTTTATATATATTTGTAAGTTTGCCATAATAAAAAGTTTTAAAAAATCCAAAGTGTTGGGCTTCCCTGGTGGCGCAGTGATTGAGAGTCCACCTGCCGATGCAGGGGACACGGGTTCGAGCCCTGGTCCGGGAAGATCCCACATGCCACGGAGCAGCTAGGCCTGTGAACCATGGCCGCTGAGCCTGCGCGTCCAGAGCCTGTGCTCTGCAACGGGAAAGGCCACAGCAGTGAGAGGCCCGCGTACCGCAAAAAAAAAAAAAAAAAAATCCTAAGAGTTTCCCACAGTGCCTCTTCACTGCTCTCCCCTAGCTCCTCTTGGTCCCTTCTTTTCCAGCTCTTGTCCATCTGGAACATTCCCTCTGCCTGGCCTCCTTGTTCTCCTCATAAGCCTCAAGATGTTGTTGATGTTAAAAAAAATTTTAAGACTATGCAGGAATGTGGAAAAGTCCTTATGACCCACTGTTAGTTTCCAAAAAAGTAGTATACAAAATACAGTATATTTACTTGGTAGTAACTTGGTAAATATATTTTGTTGACACCGTCAAGAACAAAAATGGAACGTACAAGAATGAAGTTATTGTCAGGTCGGATGGAGTAGTGGGCAGTTCTTTTCCTTTACGAATTCCCCCTAAATAGCTTTGTATATAAAAATCACTTGGCTGAGATGTTTCCCGGTTCTAGTTCAACGTTTAAAGTTCCGTTTCCAGGAAATTTAAAGGGAAGCGGGGAGGGGAAAGACAGGGGTAGGGAATTAAGAGGCACAAACGTAGTAGAGTATAAAATAAATAAGCTACAAGGATATATTGTACAGCACAGGGAATACTGCCAGTATTTTATAACAAATTTAAATGGAATAGTGAATTACTGTTATACACCTGAAACTAATATAATATTGTAACTCAATACTTCAATTAAAAAGAAATGTTCCATTTCCAGTCTTGCCTGGTATGCTTTGTGCAGCATCAGACTCTGTATTGAGTCTTCACAAGACCACCCTGTTGCTCAGCCCCCTGTGGAAGCCCATGGCGCCTTCTTTCACTTCCCTGCATCTCCCCTTTTGTCCGGACAATGGCTACGAGTTAGAACCCTTCCTTCTATAACTTTGCTCTCTTCCCCACTTCTTACCACTTCTCTTCTGCTGACAGCTAGTTACATGAGACCTATTATGATGGGATTTCTCTTATTCACCATCTCTGAATTGATTTCTTTCCTATGAAGTGGGCCTGTGTCAACTTGTTTGTTCTCTCAGAGGGTAGAGTAAGCCCAGGGATCCTTCTTATAACAGACACATCTGTTGCCTGCACTAAAAACAAACAGCCAACTCAACGGTTACAGGCAAAGTACACTTTATAATCTTGGAGTTTAGTGTTCTTCTTAAACATCTCAAAAGAATTTTACAAATTCTCATTGGAATTAAGTACCACTTCATTTTATCATCAAGTCTCTATGACAAAAAATGGAATGACTGAGGTATTGGAGGGATTTTCCCTTCCCATGTCCCCCAGAGGAAACCGAATTTGAAAAGCGAGCCCAAGTTTCTGAGTTTTCATTTTCTGATTCTTTGAACACCCTTTAAGGACTCTCTCTGTATCTTGTCATCATTTCTAACCGCCACAAAACCCTGTCGAGATGAGAAAACAGATATGTAATATCAAAGAGAAGTTTTGCATATCTGTGTTAAAAAACTAGGATGCAGACAGAAGTAACCTAGTTATAATTTATTCCACTGCAAAGTGAGCCCCAAACTCATTTCAAGGATAAGAGACCAGGGGAGACCAATGCAAACTGAAATGCAAGCATCTGGGGGTTGTTTGCCAGTCTTTTTTGAAAGGAACTGAAAGGAGGAATAAGCTCATACATTCCTGCAACTGCACGGAACTAGAGCATCCAAGCGAGAGGAAATTGCCAGCTTATTCCAATAGTACGTGGCATCTCTGAGCTCAGGAATACCTCCCAGCCCCAAGAGTCTAGTGATTGGGCATTTCCTGTGGCAAAGTGGTTCTGAGTCTACCGATTTAGAAAGCATCGTTGCTTCAGTAGGGAGTTTGGCTTGTTAGGACAAAAACTACATTCTTTGGGCTTCCCTGGTGGCGCAGTGGTTGGGAGTCCGCCTGCCGATGCGGGCAGCGCGGGTTCGTGCCCCGGTCCGGGGGGATCCCGCGAGCCGCGGAGCGGCTGCGCCCGTGGGCCATGGCCGCTGGGCCTGCGCGTCCGGAGCCTGTTGCTCCGCGACGGGCGAGGCCGCAGCAGTGAGAGGCCCGCGTGCCGCAAAAAAACCCCAAAAAACAGAAAAAACAACTACATTCTTTGAGAGGCCAATGTGTAGAATTGCGGGGGAGAGTGGTACATGGAAATCACTCATTCTTTTCTTAGGGTTCACGGAATTTGGTGTGATTGCTCAAACCAGGGAGGCTGGTGGGGTTGCCCAAACTAGGAACTATGGGGTGAAATAGTCCCCCTTCAGACAATCAAGACCTTTCCACAGCAGAGAACTACATTTACATAGTGCTTATTATGAGCCACTGTGCTAAGTTCTTCACATGCCTAGCTCATTATATTTATTCCTCCCCTCTCCTCTTTGCAGTATACTTACTCTATGGCTTTCATCTCTTTAAAAAGTAGGAAACCGAGACTCAGAGAGGTTAAGTGACTTGCTCAAGGTCACACAGGAAGTGAGTGGTGGAGCTGAGTTTCGAAGTCCAGTTTCATATGATGCCAAAGCTCTTTCCCCTCTACCATTTGGCCTCCCTAACCATTGGTGGAAGTTGTCAGAATCGATATGAAGACTATCTGCTTTAGGTTGGCACCTGTGAGCTTGCTGGAATGTGGCCTGTGACTGCACTATGGTTTAAAACACAGGGTTGAGAGAGGACAGTGCTTCAGACTGAGAACAAGGAGAACAGGGGAGAGTGGACCCAGCCAGCAGGTGGGAAAGGATAGATGGATATGAGAAACCTTAAGCTATTACAGTCTAATGATATCTCCTAAGCAGTCTTGGTGTCAGCTAACCATGGTTTTCAGAATAATTTACCTGGAAAGAGATAACACATATTGCACCAAGGTTTATTTTCACTTAAAATGCTAACTTTCCCCGTGCATAGGATTTTGATTTACTGTCATTTTTAATCAATCATGAAGAGTGCTTTATAAAAGTCCCGGTGACAAGCCATCATTCCCTACTCGACAGAAGCCGTGGACAAATAATTAGACCAGAGTCACAAGTTACCATGGAAACTGGTAGCAGGGGTTGGGTAAGAACTTAGGGTCCCTGGTTGGAATCCAGATTTCATTTTCTTAAATTAAGTTAGTAAACCAAGACTGAGATCAAGACATCTTTCTTCTGTTTCAAGCCCACTCTCAGGAACATCTTGTGTATGTCAAGTGCTTTTGTTTTCCAAAGTACATTCCCATATATGGTCTCATCCTACACTCACAACCCCGGGTGGGGTTAGACATTCTTATTTCAACATACAGATCAGAAAACTGAGGCATACACTGGGCCAGAGACTTGCTAAGGGCCCGGAGCTGGTTCCTGGCAGAGCCACAAGTCTGGCCTTCTTTCCTGTGGGTCACGTTGCCCTCCACCTGATCCTGCCTGAAATTGAGCACAGTAGCTAGGGTTCACACAGAGGTTATGACTCTAAGCCACAGCTGCAGAAGTGAAGAAGCAGATGTGAAGAAAGAGACAAAAGTGACTGTATTTTTTCAAAGACCTAGACATTCACACAGGGATCAAGGGGTCCATGCACGTCTTGGCCTAGGGGTTCCCTCGGTCACCACCCAGGCGAAGGAAACCCCTCGGTCTTTTCCTTCCTTCCTCAGTCCCTCTCCCCCACCTTCCCCCCATATGCCACCCTCACTCCACACCAGTCAAAGCAGAGCTCATTAGTATAACAAAGAGCTCCGTGGCTGGGCTCGTATTCTCCTTTGCTGGAGAACATATCAAATCAAAGCTCTGTGGTGTCAGGTTCTTCGTATCCCATTTGGGCAGATGCTCTGCGCAGTGAGCGGAGTGCAGGGGGCCTCAGCACCCCTCCCCGTGGTGCTCTGGGAGGACACAGCCATGTCCCATGTGGAGCATTATGTGATTGCCAGAAGTGGTACACTGTGCCCCGGATCAACAAAAACAATCACAGCATCTAGAAAACTGGAAGAATCCACATCTCAGAGGGCTCCGGAAACACAACGTCCCCGTTTGAGGCATTTGTTAGGGCGGCCATGGAAAGAGCTTGCCTGGGCCTTGGAGACAGAGAATTATCTAGTTGACAATTCAGTCTCTGCTACTCAAGCCTCGTGAACCCGTGCAAGGAAGGTATTTCTCTTTTCCAAGCCTCAGGTGCCTCATCCGTAAAGTGGCAAATGTTAACACTCATCCCCACAGATTGTTGTAAGAATAAAGTGCCAAGTTCAGTGTCTGGCAAATAGTAGGCACTCAATACATGTTAGTTCTCTCCCACCAGCCCTTTCCTTTGCCCCATCAAAAGCTGCATTCCCGGGCTTCCCTGGAGGTGCAGTGGTTGGGAGTCCGCCTGCCGATGCAGGGGACACAGGTTCGTGCCCCAGTCCGGGAGGATCCCACATGCCGCGGAGCGGCTGGGCCCGTGAGCCATGGCCACTGAGCCTGCGCATCCGGAGCCTGTGCTCCGCAGCAGGAGAGGCCACAACTGCGAGAGGCCCGCGTACCGAAAAAAAAAAAAAAAAAAAAAGCTGCATTTCCAATTGAGTGATACTATCTGAAGAGTTAATTCTTACCTTAAGAAATAAAAATCTCTATACTCTAACCCTTATGCCTGAAAGGCCAACGATTAGCTTGTGTAAAGGGCAAATACTGCCAGATGGCACCAGCTTTGAGAAAGAAGAGCCTGGCATTAGGTGTGCATTTCAAAGGTGTTAGGAAGTCATAAAATCTAATCCTTACACTGATGATGTTTTCCCTCACAGCCCCAGGACAGAGTGGGCCCCTTCTGGTTATACATCAACCTTCCATCAAGCTTATAACAATCATAATTACATGGTTATTTATGAGATTATTTGTTTTATGTTTACACACTCTCCAAGAGCAAGCACTATGCCTAGCACAGTTCCTGGCACACAGAGGGTGAATGAATGAATGAAAAGTTTCCACCCACCTTATCTCGTTCCAGCCACATATCAATTCTCTCAATGCCCCAGCGGCCAGGATGACAATCTGCATTTTAGAGACGACAAGGATACTGAAGTTCAGAGAGGTTGCATCACTGTCAAGGCCATCCAGTAAGTGGTGGGGCAGGCACTTCAGTCTAGACCTCCTGACACCAAATCCGGGGTTCCTTTCCTCCACACTCCTCTGCCCTTTGACTCATCAGCCTCACCCTCCTGTTGATCCAGATGGCAATATTTTGGAGAAGCTCCCCTCCCTGGGGCCTTCCATCTGGGCGTGTCATTTGTTGGCCTGGTGCCATCTTTTGGGCGCTGAAGGTCCACTTTCTACCTTAATCCATTGAGTAATGAGCTATTTATTAGCTGACAACAGCCTCATCTGCTGATGGCAAGGCAAATCCAAACATGTTCAGTTACACAGGCCTCAGGAAGCCTCTGGCAGGGAGGGTTCCCAGAGTTGGGGTCTTAAGCAGGTTCGGTCTGTGCTGCTTGCTAGGGAGTGGGACGGGGAGGCTTGATATTCAGCTTCAATGTTTTAGAAGTTTGGTCATTCCATTCATTTCTGTGGGATTTTTCCCCCCTCTGACACCCTAGGATTAAAAAAAAAAAAAAAATCACTCTTGTAGGTCAATTATACTTCAAACAGACAAACTCACAGAAAAAGAGATCAGATTTCTGGTTATCAGAGGTGGGGGCAGTGGGGGAATTGGATGCAGGCACTCAAAAGGTACAAAGTTCCAGTTATAAGACAAATTAACACTAGGGATGTAACGTACAACGTGATAAATACGATGAACACCGCTGGAAGTTATACAGGAAAGTTGCTGTAGCAAATCTTAAGAGTTCTCATCACAAGGGAAAACCAATTTCTTCTTTTTCTTTTATTTTGTATGTATACCAGATAATGGGTGTTCACTGAACTCACTGTGGATATCATTTCATGACGTGTGTAAGTCAAATCATTATGCTGTACACCTTAAACTTATACAGTGCTATGTTATCAATCATATCTCAATAAAACTAGAAGAAAACAACTTAAAGCACTTAGGACAATTGGGTCTCCGTTTACATTCTCAATTTTCTTTTAATTGCTATCCATTCTTTACTAATTAACCGGGTCTTTGATCTAGTTATGCAGTAAACAACCCAACTCTCTCCTTTCTCTCCATCAAACCCAGTTCACAAAATTCTATTAAATCCATCCCCTTTTTAGACTTCTCTGTCTCCGGGGCATCGCTGGGGAACGCTTAGAGGTTCATGCTCAAGGAGAAACTGGACTTACTGTTTAGCCAGACAGAACAGAGTGGGAGTAACAAAATGTGTGCCCAGCCCAGTTGCCCTTGAACCAGTGGTGAAATGTGGGGTGAGGGATTTCACCTCCATGGTGTGCATTTCTGAACCTGCAGTGGCTCCTCCCCAACCTGTGTGTTCCTCTAGTACATTTCATCTTCTAAAGACCTTGAGGACAAATCAGAGACGTGAATGTTTCAAGAACCACAGTGAAATGCTCACTCACCACCCGGAAGTGTGGCTCTTGATCAAGAGTTACAGGCAGAAAAAGTCATCCTTAAGTCTACCATCCTCTGAAAGTGCTTGTAACACGATTGTCTTTGTAACTACTTCCTTAAAAAGACTTCAACGCCCTTTATTAACCCAAACGATAGCTGAGAGGACAGGGACAGCACAGTAGCACCCCTTGAAATGTGGGTGGCATGTGCTTCCTGGAGGCTTTCAGCAGGCAAGCTGCTCTATCCCTCCAAAACTACCACAGACAAGCAGCTTCTCTGGTCACTGAGGCCAGCCTGAGAGTCCACTTAGGCTGAGGGTCAGCAGAGACCAGAGA
Organism: Lipotes vexillifer; assembly: GCF_000442215.2. Lineage (NCBI taxonomy): Eukaryota > Metazoa > Chordata > Mammalia > Artiodactyla > Lipotidae > Lipotes > Lipotes vexillifer. The sequence continues at coordinate 220,666 of NW_006794528.1, read as the reverse complement.
GGTGTGGGCTGGTCAGAGCTGCTGTGGCCAAGAGAAGAAGGCAGGCTGGTCCAGGTAACAAAACCAAAGGTCATATACCAGGGCTGGGGGTGGGCACCCTTCAGCAGACCACGTGATCTGAGCCATATCTGTAGGCAGCAGGGAGCCAAGAGAATAGGCAGGGTCACAGAGCAGGAAGGAGACACAGCCCAACATGGGGAGCAGGGTAGACACGTTCAGAGGACCCAGGGAAGCCAGAAGCACACAAGACAAGGGTAGTGGTGGGAACAGCATGCGGCAGCAATAGCAGCAGGAAGATTTAGTGAGCATTGGGGGCAGCAAGTTAGTCAGACCTTTGACTTAACAACTGAACATGGACTAAATACGAAGACGGTCAGAACCGCAAGTATATGACTAGATGTATGCATATATTTAAAAGAATACAGACACGTGAGGAAAGTGGGCAGAAACGAGCAACAGGTGATGATAATCTGCACTGAAAACAGAACTCAGACACCGATCTAAGCCAAGATGCAAAACACCTGGTACAGAGCCTTACACTGAGTAGGTCCTCAATAAATAACGTTAAGTCCCTTTCTTTCACCGCTACCCCAGAGAAGGGACGCCCCCTCCCAGCTTCCTAAAGAACTATTGATATTATAAACTAGTATGAGCCTTGCCTACTTACCTGTTATGAAGGTCTAATTGCTTAGTAAAGCTGTTTATTTAGTCTATTTATCTGTATATCTGCTTCTATTTCACAGTGTATCCCCACTGTGCCATTTACCTGTTAATTTCTTGGCGTCTAAATTTCAAAGGTAAGACCTTATCAGGACCCACTGTACCGTCCACAGAAATTCGTAATTTGAATGCAGCCCTCGCCAAACCCCACCTGTGTCGTCCAGCCCCTAAAGTGTGCCCAGTCCAGGCAGGCACACGATTGGGGCCCAGAGGAGGCTCCTGCCCAGATGGCATTGTACTAAGGGGGCTTCTCAGCAAGGGCAATGACAGACCAGTGAAGCGTGGCCAGTGAAGCGAGTCCCTAGACGCAGCCCCTCCCGACGGGGCCAAGGCAAGCGGATCTCTCCCACGCCTGCCCACGTCTCCCACGGAGAAGTGGGTTCCCAGGTCAGCCCCGGCTCCGGGGAGCGCCCGGGCCGCTGTCCCGCGGAGAACTGCTGAAGTCAGGGTTACAACTCACCTTGGAACTGGGGCGCCAGACCTCCCGTAGGCAGGGCGTTCTCCCGCCACCCTCCAGCCGGTGACATCATGTGTTTAGGACTGAGTCTCTCCATAAAAGCAGCCCGCGGGGAGCCAGGAGCCCAAAGAACTGACGTGCTCGCCCTTGGCGCCCCGGCTGCGCGCACGAGGTCCCGGTGCGCGCCCAGCCGGCCCCAGCGCCGGAGCCAGAGAGAGAGAAGCCCAGCTGCCGGCAGCCCGCGCCCGCCTCCTGCCCGGGGCCCGAAGATGCCCCTCCGCAGCCTGCACGCGGCTGCCGTCCTCCTACTCGTGGTCTTAAAGGAACAGCCTTCTAACCCAACCCCACTCAACGGTAAAGTTTATTCTTTCCTAACAATCCCGAGCGATCAGCCACACCTGGGCAGAAGGATTTCCACGGGGCTCGTTAATGATAAAAATCATTTGGGGGAAGCGCGGAAGGACCTGCATGGTCTCAAATTAGCACATTTTTACAAAGGATGCTTCGTTTTCCCGTGGAATGCAGGATCGGCTCCGGTTGCCAGGGCGCACGTCGTCTTCGCATTAAAATATGTTTGTGTGTTCTCGGAGCACTGCCGCTCTGGAGAGGTGGTTTGGGAATTTGCTAACGGGGAGGAGAAACAGAACCGGGATTTCAAATATTGTGCCTCGATCCACGTGCATATGGTGGAGTGACCGGGGTGGTCTGGGCAGCCTCTTTACCAGGGAGGGTTTGCTCAGTGGTGGGTGCTTTTCTTTGAAGGAGAGGCTCTTTACCACTGTTTCACCTCCAAGTCAAAGGAATGATGCATCCCATCCTTAATCATTATTTTTCTCCAGAAGGGCTCTACTTCTGGTACGCGTGTGTGTGTACGTGCCCTCAGACGAGCATACACAGCTTATTTCTGAGTGTAATTAGGGCTTTGAACCCTGAAGGGCTGGAGGTTGGTGGTGCCCAGCCAGTAGCAGAAGGAGATGGAGGGGCCTCATCTGTAGGCTCAGTTCTGGGCAGTGAGTTGCAGAGAGCAGCCAAGGTCAGGGCTTTTGCCTGCCTCTCCACAGCTGGGTGAGCGCTTTTCTGGGGGAGTAGATGGTGATTTATGGAAACTTCCCGAGTAACGGATGGTGGCTCCTGCCCTTGACAGTTTGTCCCAAGTTGTACGGACATTTGTAGGTGTGACCATTCCTGGACCCAGGCTTGGTTGAAACACTTATAGAAGGGCCCAAAGTGACTAGAATGGCTGACAATCCATCCTCCCTGGCTGGGTGGTGGCAGTGGGAAATTGGTCCTGCTCAGTGGCATGAAAGCTGGAGCCCCCTCCCCTCAGAGGTCACGGTGCCCATGGGGCAGGGCAAGGGGAGGCAGGGGGAGCCTGGCTGTCAGCAGCTTTGCCATTCTTCTTAATTCAGCTCGAGTCCACGAGCTGGCATGAAATGCTGGGTAGTATCTTCCTCATCTGGTGGGGCAGAAGGTGGGTGGAAGAAAGTAGTTACAAAAAAGTGGAAAATAATTTATGAAACTGCAAACTTTGACACAGATTCCGCTCTGAAGAAAGCTGCCCTGAGACCCAAAGTTTGATTGACTTGAAAGAGCTCCAAGCTGCTCCAGGATGAGAGAGAAGCCCTTTACTGGCCCTCTTTCCTGAAAGCCTGTTACTCCCCTCGCTCTGGGGGCAGCTCGTCCTCCCCACTCTGCTTCTCTGACCTCCCATGCCCTCCTCTCCCTCCCCGCTTCTCCCAGTTGGGCTGGGGAAAGTTTTCAGTAAAAAATTTACTTTCACCCCACACTGAGGAGGCAGCCTGCTTACCCCTTGATTCTAAGAACACAGCTTTTAAAATTCTGTTATGCCTCAGGCAGGTTTCTTGGCTTTTTAATTGCCTCCAGGGACAAGGTCAAAGCAAAACTCACTGAGGTGTAAAGTGTCAGTATAAACCCAAGGTTTCAGGGTGGAGTGGGGTTAAGCTGGGCAACAGGGTGAGAGTGTGGTCCACCCTCCGCCTGGGGCACTTAAACTCCCAGCTTTTGGCACTGGGGAACATCAGGGTTAGGGAGGGAAGGGGCATAATAAGGTGAAGCCTTGCATCTTCCAGACATAACCTAGGAATTCTCAGTTGCCGTAGGGGAACATTTCAGTGAACTCTGCAGAGCCTGCTTTGCCTGAGCCTGGTGTGGAGAGCTGGGCAGCCTTGGGCTGCATGGACGTGGGTTCTAGCACCCAGGACAGGAAGCAGGCAGGGCCCTGAACCCCTGACCCGAATCTCTGTAAACATCATTTCCTCCGAAGGCACCCAGGACATTCTCCTTGCCCAGTATAAGCTGGGTCTGCAGGTTCTAACAGGCATCCAGCTGGGCCTCCCAAGGCTCCGGATAGAACAGATAACCTTCTTGGAAAGGGAACAGTGCTCTCAGGAAGCCACTGAGGTGTAACCGCAGGGGCCTTTGCCTGGCCTGCCTGTGAGGTCAGTTTAATTCTGTGAAGACCCTTGCCCCTAAAGCTAAAGGTGGGAAACCAGGAGGGGACATTTCCAAAAAGCAAAGGGGCACACTTCCTTTATAAAATCTTCCTGCTTTCAGTTCTGGCTGAACTGAATGAGCCAGGCTGGGCCCTGACCTTCATCCAATGACAACCCCTGACTCAGCCCACCCTCCCCTTCATTTTACCGTGCTTCTCCCCAGACTCCAGCTTCTGAGGCTCTCCAGGCACGGCCCTTTATACCCAAAGCGCCAAGTCCTGAGGGCCAAGCAGGTTCGCTCAGAGAAAGGAGGGCAGGAAAGACTGCTCTGATGCTGCTGCTTTTTAAGAACAACTCCCCAGTCCTGTGTCACCACCTGAGCCCTTACACTCCCTGATGCACTCGATCACACTGGGCCCTGAGCTTACCAGAGTATTATGCTGATACCTCATCTGAGGATGAGAGCTGCAACAACATGGAAACCACAGCTTAGCAAGCTTTGGGGAAAGTAGCAGAAGTTGTAGGTTATTAAGGCCATGATTTGATTTTGGGGCAGGTGCAATTAAAATTTCTGGCCAAGGCAGGACTGCTCAGAGGTAGCAGATGTTTTTCCTGGTGGCCTCCAGGATCACTGAGTGGCCTATGTCTCTCAGGGAAGCAGTGAGGACAAACTTCCCCGTTCTCTGTGAGGTTTTACAACCTGGGCCTCCAAGTGCTCTGCCTGCCTAAGTGGCAATCACCTGGCTTCCTTTGCCTCTGAAATCCATGATTCTATTTTAATAGAAGCCCTCAAACAGAACGCTGAGGGAAAATGTTCAGAAAAGAGGTTTGAAGTCTTCTGTAGCTTGGTTCCAAAGCCAGGCTGTTTTGTTCCTTTTCACTACTGTTTCGGTAAAAGGCTAGCAGTAAACTCGGGGGTCACATACAAGTTTGGGTTCCCCACAGTTCTGGATGTCTTCATCCAACTGCTAATTCAGAGGAGGTTAATTTGGGGACTATTAACTCCCATCCGGTCCATAGCAAGTTTCAGGGGGTCTGTGGGGCCCTGTGGACTTTCCCCTGTAAGCATCTTTGCTGCAAGCACTTTCGCTGCATAACTAATTGACCCATAAGGCAATTTTGCTGTAGAAAATAAAATAAAAGTAAAAGAGGGATATCAAGAGGGACATAATGAACAGAAACAGATTCACAGGTATAGAAAACAAACTTATGGTTACCGGCGGTAAAGGAGAGGGGAGGGATAAATTGGGAGATTGCGATTAACATAATACACACTACTATATATAAAATAACTAATAAGGACCTGCTGTATAGCACAGGGAACTCTACTCAATACTCTGTAATGACCTATATGGGAAAAGAATCTAAAAAAGAGTGCATATATGTATGTATAACTGATTCACTTTGCTGTACACCTGAAACTGACACACTGTAAATCAACTAAACTCCAATAAAAATTTTTTTAAAAAAGGACATAGTGAAACATAAGAAATTTTAAAAGACTTTATTGCAAAATACAAAATATTTGAATACATTTAAAATGTGTGTAGATACATGGCAATACTGTGCAAATAACTGATTTTATTTTGTGGGTTGTACCTAAGTATTTGTCTTCCAAGTCTTTCATTCATAGTATTTTATACCTTTTTCTTTCTTTCTTTTTTTTTTTTTTGGTTTGTTGATTCATCTCCTCATTCGGCAGTGCACTTTTTCATTCTCGCTAACATTTCTTCCTTCATTAAGAGAGGTATCAGTTTCCAAATACAGGGGTGCATGTTTGTACCTGAGCTTTGTGTTGCACTGTGAAAGCCTCTACCCTGTGGTGTATTCTTGGCATCTTGTCACATCTCTAGTGACAGATGTTTCAAAGTTCTGTGGGAAATGTTGGCTCATCTCTGCACCTTCGAGGCCCTCTGCCTCTTTCTCCTCCAACGTAGTGTGTTTCAAAATAAGAAACCAACTCTTGGGGGCAAATGATCGTCATCGGTCAGCTGGATAAAGCCATCAATAACATCACTAACTGGAAGAAATGCTAATGCGTTTCAACCAGTGGAAACCAAACTGTCAAACCAAAACTTTCAACTAGTTATTTGATCTTTCACAGAAAAATTGTCTTAATGCCAATTAATTATGCAGCAGCGAAGGTGTTTATGGCAAAGAAGCTTACGGTAAAAAAAACAAAACAAACAAAAAAACACCTAACATGGTTCTATGGACCTCCTGAAGTTGACTGTACATGAAATTTTCTGTGTGCAAGCTTATGGGCATTTTTAAAATTAATTTTTATTGGCGTATGGTTGCTTTACAATGTTGTGTTATTGGGCATTTTTAATGTGGAAAGGTCCATAGTACTGATCAAATACTCTAAGGGGTCTGGACTCCCCCCTCTACCCCAGAGATTGGGAAGGAGACTCAAAGATTCTCTAAGTTCGTGGGAAGTGATGGGAAATGTGGAGATACGCTTCTTAGCAGGCACTGATCTTCCGCTTCTCCTTGTGGACTTTCATTTTCTCATCTATAAAACGAGGTGTCGGGTTGCAGGCATGTGAAAGAGCCCTCAATCCATCTCTTCCAAAGTGGGATGTCAACAAATAATGCCTAAACCAAAGCAAATCATGAAGGCACAACATGGGCATGGTCTATAGAGATGAGATAATGCCAAGAGAATCATTTTAAAAGAATTCACAGTGGTTGCCATAGGGAGCAGGAAAGTGACTAGGGAGTGTCAGGGGACCAATATTTTTATTAAAAGCCTTATAGAACCATCTGACTCTTTAAACCATGTACAAGTGTAATCTGAAAAACTGCCAATTGAATTTGAAAATTAAAAAGACCGAGGCAAAGAAATGAAACAGAACAACAACAAAAAAATAGGACATTAAACCAGCTTACAAAGAAAAAACAAACAAAATCCTCTTTTCTCTTTTCAAAACCACCATTGGCTTGAGTAGGAAATGCCCAGTTGTGACAAGTGACTACCAGATGGTTTGGTCAGGTAAGTTTTACTGCAAATCATTCCCAAGAGAGAAAGGAGATGTGTCTTCCTCTTGCATCAGTACCCCGGTGGGCCGAGAATCTCAGAGGCACTGGGAGAAGCTGGGACAGAGGGACATAGGAGTTGAACAGTCTCCTCGTTGCGATGTGTCCCGAGACACGCTGAGTCTCAGTTTGGGGTCTCGGGCTCCTCCTGGAGATGAAGAGGGAGGTGTGCCAGCGGGTAATGAGAGCACAGCTCTGCAACGACTTTTTAAAAACTGAAGTATAGTTAATGTACAATATTGTCAGTTTCAGGTATACAGCAAAGTGATTCAGTTATACATATATCTATATATTCTTTTTCAGATTCTTTTCCCTTATAGGTTATTACAAGATAGTTCCCTGCATATAGTTCCCTGTGCTATACAGTAGGTCCTTGTTGGTTATTTGTGCAACGACTTTTTAAAAAATTTTTATTTTATATTGGAGCACAGTTGATTAAACAATGTTGTGTTAGTTTCAGGCGTACTATGCAATGACTTTTTAAAACTATGTTTTGCTGTCAGCACAGAGGACTTTTATGAGTGAAGGGTGTGGAGTGGGAAGTGATAGGTGACTTTCGTTACGTTGCTGGCAGGACCTCTCCTCCACATTGCCACTGCCCCTGGAATTCTAACTCAGATGAGGGCGGCAGCTTCCTCAAGGAAAAACTTTCCTTTGGGGATTAGTTTTCCCCTCTTTATGTACTGAGGTGAGCTCTTCTCCTGGCTGTGCTGTTAAGCGGGAAAAAGCAAGATGCAACACAGGGTTTCCCGTATGTCAACATTTGTGTGCAAAAAAGGCGGGGGGGACAGAATACAGACACCTGTGTGTGCAGTCACACTGTGCAAGTGTTCCCATCAGCTGGTGAAACTGACTAAGTCTAATGAAGCAGGGAGTTCGGGTGGCGGGAATCACTTTCACTGTGTACCTCTTGGTGGCTTTTGAGTTTTGAGCCTTGTGACTTTATTACCCATTCAGGTGATGAAATTTGGCTTCTCTAAGATATATGGGAGGCTTCTGATCAAGAAGCCCCCTCCCTAACCCCTGGGCCCCTGCACAAAATCACTGCCTTGTGCTTTGTCTCCCCTGGGAGCACAGTTGCTCTGAGAAGCAGTTGTTCTGACATAGACTCTGAAAAAGGTTTTTGGTTTTTTTTCTAATTAAAAAAATTTTTTTTCTTACAGTTTCATTGAGATATACTTGACACACAGCACTGTATAAATTTAATATGTACGGTATAATGATGTGACTTACATATATCATGAAATGATTATCACAATAAGTTTAGTGAACACCCATCATCTCATATAGGTACAAAATTAAATAGAAAAAAATTTTTTCCTTCTGATGAGAACTCTTAGGACTCTCTTTTTTTTTTTTTTTTTTTTTTTTTTTTTTTTTTTTTTTTTTTTGCGGTACGCGGGCCTCTCACTGTTGTGGTCCCGTTGCGGAGCACAGGCTCCGGACGTGCAGGCTCAGCGGCCACGGCTCACGGGCCCAGCCGCTCCGCGGCATGTGGAATCTTCCTGGACCGGGGCACGAACCCGTGTCCCCTGCATCGGCAGGCGGACTCTCAACCACTGCGCCACTAGGGAAGCCCCTCTTAGGACTCTCTTAACAATTTTCACATGTAACGTCCAGCCATGTTAATTATACTTAGCATGTTGTACATCACATCCCTAGTACTTATTTATAACTGGAAGTTAGTACCTTTTGGTCATCTTCATCCAACTCCCCCTGCCCTCACCCACTGCCTCTGGTAGCCACAAATAAGATCTCTTTTTCTATGAGTAAGTTTGTTTGTTTTTGAAGTATATTGACCTACAACACTATGTTAGCTCCTATAATACAACATAGTGATTTTTTTCTATATAATTAAAATATGTCACCATCCAAGGATATTAGTTATTGACTATATTCCCCACACTGTACATTTCATATCAGTGAATCATTTATTTTGCAACTGGAAGCTTGTACCTCTTACTCTCCATCACCTATTTCTATCCTCCCTCCATGCACCTTTCCTCTGGAAACCACCTATTCTCTGTATCTCTGTTTCTTTTGTTAGGTTTGCTCATTTGGTTGGATTTTTAGATTCCACATATACGTGAAATCATACAGTATTTGTCTTTCTCTACTTATTTCACTTAGCATAATACTCTCTAGATCCAGCCAGCGTTGTCACAAATGGCAAGATTTAATTCTTTTTTATGGCGGGGTAATATTCCATATATATATCCATGGAATATACATATATATCTCAGTTCTTTATCCATTCACCTATTAATGGTCACTTGGGTTGCTTCCATATCTTGACTATTGTAAATAATGCTGCAATGAACATAGGGGTGCATATATCTTTCCTAATTAGTGTTTTTGTTTTCTTTCGATAAATATCCAGGAGTGGAATTGCTGGATCATATGGCAGTTCTGTTCTTAATTTTTTTGAGCAACCTATAGATCAATACTGTTTTCCATAGTGGCTGCACCAATTTACATTCCCACCAGCAGTGCCTAAGGATTCCCTTTTCTCCATGTTGAAAAAGTCTGAAGTTCCGGGCATTCACCTCCTTTTAATTTCACCCATTTAAAAATAAAATCTGTCATGTTTTCTCTAACTTGTTCAAGCTCAGTTGTACTTACTTGCTTTTTTTCTTTTTCTTCTCTGCAGGATCCAAGTGGACCTATATAGGTAAGTAGAGATCTTAAATACTTTTTTGAGGAGATGACTATTTAATGAGAAAGTCAGAAACTTCTTGATCTTTAGAGGTTATTTTGGGGGATTGGGGAGAGCAGTTCTGGTATTGTTAAAAGAGGGCACAATGTCCTCTCTGAAGACTTGCTCCACACAGGTCTCAGACAGCTCTTTCTCCAAGGAGCTGAGCCTGCTTTGTGCATTTGAACTGCAAGTCACAGTGTAAGGCTTTCAGATTCCTGCAAACCACCCAGGTGAGGATGCCCAGGTTACCTTCAGACTGCAAGGGCCCTAGGCAGGAGAGTGCCCTTCTCCTCTGTAGGACATTTATTCTACAGTAAACAAAGAATAAAGGGCTCCTTTCTGAAAGTTAGGCTCAGGCCCGAAAACTTAAGCTGCCAGTGTGTCTAGAATTAACGTCTCGTTGCCGTGTTTGTAAGCAAGCAGTGGACCAAGCAGTAATGGTCCGTCCTTAGTGAAAGAGGAATGCTTGTCTTAAATGGAGAGACAGGGACATCAAGTGTGCAAAAAGGTTTCGAGATAAGCAGCTTGAAATCGGCTTAGCTCATGTATTGCAATGAATGGGAAATTTGGTCATCAGCTGGAGTGGGGATGGGGGTCAAGCTCTAGGGTCCACTGGCAAGCACAGGAATGTTAATAATGACTTGTTTGGGACTGAGTGACGAGGGATGTGCAAAGAGAGATTGTTATGGGGAGCAGGAGGGTGGAACTGGCCTCACTGGCACAGGAGGGGTGGTGACAGGCAGGGAAGTTGATTACTACAGAGGAAGCAGAATCCAGAGAAAGATCTGACTTGGATTTGCTAGTTAGCCTTTGGATGTTTGTTAGCCCGAGAGGCAGAGAAAAGTCCCTGAGCTAATCAACCAGCTACCTCCAGGCCAAGGTCTCTTTGGCTCTAGCATTGCATGGCTCCACTGCTACTAACATCCCTTACGTACTTATTATGGGCAAGGCACGTTGCTAAGTGGGTGGGTAATTAGAAGCATAGGCTGTGGTCTGTAGATGGGAATTACTTAAAGCTCACAATTCCAAGCAGAATATACTAGGTAATAATAGCAGATAACAAGTAAACGATTCAGTGCTCTGACGGTTCAGAGGAGGACGAGAGTGCTAGGGCTAGATGGTCAAGGAAGGCTTCCTGGAGGAAGAGGATTTTCAACCGGACCTTGGAGGTTGGGGAGGATTCAGTATGATGGGAAGGAAGTGCTATTGGCCAAGTTGATGATGGTTATCACATGAATGGAGGCAAGAACGAGCAAGATGGCATTTGAGGGAAAACATGTAGAGAAGTCGTTACAGGGGAGGGATGGACTCTAAGGTCAGAAAGATAGGTTGGGTCATGTATTAAAAGACTGCAGCAGGTCTATAAGTAAGGATGCTGGCCCATCTCCCATCTCCAAGCTATGTTGTTAAATGAAAAAAGCCAAGTATAGTGTGTATATGTGGCACCATGTGTGTACAATGTAACTTTGTGTTTGCACAGAATTTTTCTAGAAGGATTCAGGAGAAACTGAAACAGTAATGGCCCCTGGAAAGGAGTACTGAGGGACTAGGGGTCAGCTCTGGAAGGGAAGAGTTACTTTTCACTGTCTGTAAAGTTTGAATGTTTATCCTGTGCTTGCCTTACCAAAAAATGCAAAATAAAACAAAATACTAAAAAAAATTCTTTTCAACAATATTTAGCTAATACTTTAAATTATCCCAAAATACAGAGAGAAAAACATGAGACACAGCAGGCCTTTTTTTTCTCCCCAAAAAACACTAACATTGTGCAACAGGAAGGCACTGTTGCTGTTTTAAAGGCCTATATTAGACTTTCTACTAATGGCACCAACCACAGGGTTACTGTGAGGATCGAATGGTGAGACCCATGTGAAACGGGCTGGCATAGTATTGATACTTGTCCTACAGTAAGCACCCAATAAAAGTAGACTATGACTATTATCAAGATACACTGTTTTCTTGGAATAGATTTTTACTTCTCTCAAAAATAATAATAGTTTTGTGTCTACACGTTTTCTTAATATGAGAAGGCAATTTGACACCTGTGTATCTCATCATTATTTTTTGGAGTTGAATGTTATTTCCCTCACTACCACAAATAAAAGCTTCATGTATGTCCATCTTTTGGTAACATGTTGTTAAAGCTATAATGATTGCATTGTGTCAACAGTATTCTATTATATTGAGAGTGTTGTATGGACTTCTCTAAGGTGAATATATTTCATTAATAAATATTGTTCTAAATTAAAAAAAGAATCAGGGGCAGCATGGAGGGGGAGGCCAGGCTCTTCCCACTTTGTCCCATGGGTGGAGGGGCGGGGCAGGGGGTAATTTGCATTTTAAGAAGAGTAGGGGGTGGTAGGTGGTGCAAGAGGAAGGATGGGAGGGAGGCCGGAAGGTGTTTGGCCTTTGAAGAAACCCCATTCTGTGTCTTAACGTCCAGTTTACAGTGGCGGCAGTAAGAGGGAGGGGTAGGGCAAGAGACCTGACAAAGGAGGAATCGGTGCAGTCTGGGGATCAGGGCCCCTTGGGCAGGTTCAGTGTGTGGGAGGAGACAGGAGCAGTGTAGGCACGGAAAGAAGGCGGGACCCAAGTTCTGGACCTTATTCCATATGGTCTGGAGGAAGCACGTGAGCCCTCGGAGTCTTGCTTTCTCCCCATCTGTGACCTGGGGAAGGGGTTGTCCAGATCAGTGTTCCTCAAGCTATGGCTTGGGCTCACCTGCATCAGAATCATCTGGAATGCCTTCCAGATATACAGATTTCTGAGCCGCAGCCTGGATCTGGGGGAGGGAGGGAACCTGAAAAACCTGTCTCTTTCAGGTGATTCTTATGCATTCTCTTAGAGAACCTCTGACCAGATGGTTCCCAAGACCTTTCTAGCCTGAGTCAGAGGTAACTTGCCCCACACCTCTTCTACTGGTTTCCCAGGTGAGTGGAGACACAAGTCACGTCTCCCTTCGTCTACGGGACAGCGCCCCTGGGCAGGCAAGGAAGTTACGGAGAGCAGAGAGACACGGTGTCAAGAAGGTGTAGGAGGAAAATCTTACTGCCACTTAGGCATGACATGGTGCTCCCCAAGGGAGGGCCCTTCTGTCCAGCCATACCGACCAATCCAGAAGCACTTCTCCCTGACCATTAGCGCTGGCCAGCCCTCTGTCCCTCCTGAGTACAGTTAGAGCAGCTCTTTGCTGAGGAAGCAGAGGGCAGAGTCTAAAGATGCATGGCATGCATGGGGGCGAGCACAGAGGCAAACCTGGTTTCTTATTAGTGAAAATGAGCACACGTGATGTGCAGTCAGGTCGGTGGGGGCCAGTGAAGGAGGCAAACAGGTCCAGGCTGGCAGCTGGCACTTGTGCTTGGAGTCACACAAGTAAACAGAGAGCCTGGCATAGGTGCCAGGGGGGAGAGGGGAGAATGGTTTCCAAACAATACAGGCTGCATCGAATGGGGCAAGTCCAACCCAAGGCCACATGCTGGTTTTCCCAGGACGCAGACCTCAGCTACTTTTCACATAGATGCCGCTGAGTCATCCTACTCGCGGGCCTCTCGCTTCCAGGAACACATGATAGGACTTCTAGAAGCACACGGAAAGAGAACTTGAGCCCCATCCCCCCTCCACACTGAGTCACCAGGCTAACCTCCCAGGTGGCCCCCTGCAGACAGGAGGACCATCTGGTAGCCAGGATGGAGCCAGCCCTGCCCCTGAGTGCTCCTCCCGGGTGGCTGGAGCAGCAGCTGGGTATGCGTTGGCATGTGCTGGGTCAGTGCCCTACCCCCTGCAATCAGGCCCAATTCAATCCTGCTGAGCCACCAACTCTGAAATGGAGGGCAAGTGCAAGTCAGGCTGACACGTGAGAGAAGGCTGAACTCCAGTCTGCTCAAGTGCATCTATGCTGTTAGAAGGCAGGGTAGCGGTTGCCCTTGGGGTGCAGAGGTGACTAGAAGGAGGGCATACTGGTCACGTTTCGTCCCTTGACATGGGTGCTGTGTTCAGTTTGTGAAAATCCATCAAGCTGTTCACTTACGATACGTGCACTTTTCTGTATGTATGTTATATTCAATAAAAGAGTCAAAAAATTCCAGCTGGCTGGGAGAGTCATCCTTACCCCAATAGATTTTTCAGCCCTCCCACAAGAAACAACCAAAAAACCCTCAGCGTGTTCCAAATAACAGAGCAACCAAAAGGAGTGACTGTATTGAAGCTAACGACCCAAGAATGCATCATGTGAGCAGAGAACGGACGTGGGGCTCCATCCCAGAGGATGCCAGACACTGCTCTGGTGCTCCTCCAATGTGAGCTAGTTCAGAAACAGACAAATACCACTGTTCATTATTTGGGAGAAATAAGACAAACGGTCATGGGAGATGAGATGTAAGGGGAAGAGGAAGCCAGCCCCCTGCTCCTGGCAGGTGAACGAGTCCCACTTCTCCCCAAGTCAGGGTCTCGCAAGGCATCCACCAGATCAGCCCCTCCATCCCACATCAGGGACTCTGGAAAGATGGCAGCTTAGCCTGGTGGTGCCGGGCACTGGGCTTGGAGGCCCTCCTGCCCAGCTTCTCGGTCCTGGGCTCTGTCAGGACTCCCTGTGACCAGGCACTGCCACCGGATTCCTTAACTGCTCTCCTTTCTCCCAGACAACAGACTCTCTGTCTTAAAGAATTTCCTTTGGGAATTAGGAAGGGATCCTCCATTGGGGCGAACCTCATTGGTTCTCCAGGCTCCCACCTCCACCCCCTTCTGTCCTGAATCTGCTGGAATATTAAGTAACTATAAACAAACTATCTCTGGGGTTCGGGACATCCTTCCCAAGCTACAACAAGACATGGAGCACATGCAAGGAAGCTAGGAAGCTTTACTTTTGTAGTAGGCAAAGGCACCGTGTGACCTTCACACTCAAAGGCAGTATAAAAAACAGATTAGGGCTTCCCTGGTGGCGCAGTGGTTGGGAGTCCGCCTGCCGATGCAGGGGACACGGGTTCGTGCCCCCGTCCGGGAAGATCCCACGTGCCGCGGAGCGCTTGGGCCCGTGAGCCATGGCCGCTAGGCCTGCGCGTCCGGAGCCTGTGCTCCGCAACGGGAGAGGCCGCAACAGTGAGAGGCCCGCGTACCGCCAAAAACAAAAAAACAAACAAGCAAAAAAAAATTAGAGCTAAAGGGAGAACTTAAAACAGCAGTTAGGGAGCATGTGCAATTAATAGGCTGATTTTATTAAGGAGAACTGTCGTCTTTACCAGAGGTAGAGAGGCCTGGCCAACTCACAATACCCCAGAGACTTCTTCCCCGTTCCCATTGCCATCCCGAGGATGAAGGACAAGAGGCACAAAGCACTCTTACGGGAAAGAGGGAGAGAGAACAAAAAAGGCCAGAACATGTTTTTCATACCAGGGAACTGAATCCCTAACCACTGTGTCTTGGGGATTTCCCTTGAGGCTTAGCAATCCAACCCGCTGTGATTTATTAAATCTGTGCTATAGTTCCAGTTACTTCTAATTGAAGTTGTGACATCCAGGGTCTGCCTGGATGTGATGTGGTCTACCCACTCGTCATTATTCCTCATCTTTCCTGAGTTGCAGGATTGAGGTTTGTGTGTTCTGGAGGATCTTGGCCTGTAGCTGCCCAAATGCCTGCATTTTCGTGTTCACAGCTGGCCTTACCAGCTGGGTGAAAAGCTAGGGAAGCTAGCATTTGTTCCTAAAGGCCGGTGTAGTGTCATGGGGGGCGAGGGACGGGTGAGACAGAAAACCAGGAGGAAGAAGTAGGTAGTGTACAAAGCCCAGAACCAGGCAGACCTCCTGGAAATAGCAGCTAGGCCATTTTCTGGATAAATGGTCTTAGGAAAGTAACAACCTCTCTGGACCTCGCTTTTCTCAGCTACAAAATGGGAGCAGTAATAGCATCTACCTCAGTGGCACCTGGATGGGCAGCACCAACATCACCTGGGGCTCGGGATGCCCTTCCCAAACACTCAGAACTACAAGCGAAACTCATGGGAGTAGCCTGGGAGGAAAAACCCAAACCCTTCACCTCCTGTTCTTTTAGCAGCAAGAAAAGCACCATATATGACTCTGTTAGAAATGCAAATTCTCGGGCCCAGCCCAGATTTCCCTCCAAGTCAAAAACTCTGGGGCTGGGCCCAGCAGTCTGTTTTAACAAGCCCATCAGGTGATTCTGATACACACTCAAGTTTGAGAAACTCTGCTTTGCTTCAGAGTCATGGCGAGGATTAAACAATACACAGAAGCAGGCTCACAGTACCTGGCGAACAGTGAGCACGTGTAGCTAATCATCTTCTTTCCCTCCACTCTACAGAGTTATGGTGGAATTCTATTAGCTAATAGATGGGAAAGTGCCTGGTAAACTCCACAATACCAAACAAACCTGAGTTTTGTTAGAAAGGATCTACTTCTTCGTGCTTTTCTGAACTGCCTGAGTTTTTAACAGTGAGGAGGTATTCTTTTCATATTCTGAACAAACAAAAGGAGTTTCCCTTGTGAGAAAACAAGTGATTGAGCAAAAAACCCCAAGGGTGCCAAGCCCTTGTCCCACGGGCCTCACAGGCCAGAAAGTTCTTCCCAGCCTTGTCCTTCGGACCAGGGGTCGAGCTGGAGCTCATCACCCGGGCACTTTCCTGGCATCTAGGCACCAGATATCTGGTCCCATAGCCGTGGTCACCTCAGCCATGCAGCTGGTCACTGGAGCATGCCCTGCCTCCCTGCCCAGCCCATGGGGGCACGGTGCTACTCCCCCTGAGCCTCTGGGCTGAGCCTTGATTTAGGGTTCAGGAGTGGAGCTGGGAAGAAATCTGGGGCTGGGCTACTAGGGCTCTGAGCCACGTAAGTCCACCCCGTGCAGGGACTGTCACCCACCTGGGGCAGAGACAAGCCTTGGAACTGCGGGCTGAGAGTTGGCTGGCGAGAGCTGGGAGCGGGTCCTGCCAGGGTCTCTGTCAAGCCTCTGGCTGTGCTCAAACTTGCCCTCTCTGCTTCATGCTGGTCTCAAGCCCCAGGCATTCAGGTGAGGGCAGGGCACAGCCCTCCAGAAGCCAGTTAAAGCCCTTGGCAGCCCATTCCCAGCACGGGGAGAGAGAGGAGCCTGTGGGGTAAACCAGCTTAGAAGAAAGATTGAAAGCAAAAAGGCTGAATTCAGAGCAGGTGTGTGAAGGCGCCCCGGGCAGAGACTAGAAGGTCTTGTTTTCCATGGAGAATGGACCAGAGATTGTCTCAGCAGGCTCCACGTCTCCTTGAAGGGAGCAGGGGCCCTCTCTCCTGGTCTGTTACTGTCTTCCTCTGCAGGGGAGGCCACAGGGGTGAAGGGTGCAGGCACGACTGCGGAGCCCAAGAGCACAGCCAGACTCTTCCCAGGGTCACACCGCATGGCCAAGAAAGAGAGCCAGGGAGTGTTCTAATTTCATACTTTTACATGTAGCTGTCCAGTTTTCCCAGCACCACTTATTGAAGAGGCTGTCTTTTCTCCACTGTATATTCTTGCCTCCTACCAAACGTAAAATAGCTAGCTAGTGGGAAGCAGCTGCATAGCACAGGGAGATCAGCTCGGTGCTTTGTGACCACCTAGAGGGGTGGGATAGGGAGGGTGAGAGGGAGGGAGATGCAAGAGGGAAGAGATATGGGGATATATGTATACGTATAACTGATTCACTTTGTTATAAAGCAGAAACTAACACACCATTGTAAAGCAATTATACTCCAATAAAGATGTTAAAAAAAGAGAGAGAGAGAGAGCCAGGACCTGCTGTGGACAAAGACGGTATTTCATTGATTCTCAGATGCAACTTTTTTATTTTAGCATCTCTGTAAGTGGGATATATCTTATAATCCACGGCATCTAGAAGCAATGAAATATGGTAACTGTTCCACAAATACTCACCAAGAAGCACCCTGTTACATGCTAAGAGCACAGAGAAAGGAGCTGAAATGATTTAACTGATCAACAATTAAACAGTGACACAGGAGGGGCAAGAAAATGTAAAAATAATGGCTAGTACACATGCTGTCCAACATAGCATATAGGAATGATGGGGAATCATATTAGATTTTGAACTGTAACTTCTTTCAATTTTCAGTCAAGCCACAGTTCACTTACACTTTTTAGTGGTGTTGGACCAGTATGACAAGTATTTGTAAACAAAATAAATTAGGTGCTTTTTTTTTTTGGCTGAGCCACATGGCTTGTGGGATCTTAGTTCCCTGACCAGGGATTGAACTGGGCCACGGCAGTGAGAGCACCGAGTCCTAACCACTGGACCACCAGGAAATTCCCACAGGGCTCTTTTTCTTCCCCTTTTTTTAATTCACAAAAGTATTCCTTTAAGGAACAAGCTTTCCAACGACCTGGCAAGCATTTAATTTTTGCCAACCAGGAAGGAACAAATACGAGCTGCCACCTCCTCATGTCCATAAAGGTTGACTCAGAACTGACGTAACTGTCCTGTGTGACAGTTCTGTCATTGTTAGAGATTTCAGTAGTTAAAATGGGAAACAGAAGCTTAGGTTATTTTCCTTATCAAAACTATGTTCCTTGGAGCCACAATATTATGATGGTTTTCGTGCTCTTGTACATTGGATGTCTTAGGCTGAGTGCAGTTTAAGGGATCCTTTCTAATTACAGGAAGGTACTTCTTTCCTTCAACACTGTGATCTGACCTGTGACAAATCTGTACTATACACTGTGTAAATGGCTAACAAGTCAATCGCAAACCAACTGAATGTACAAGTCTTAGTGCTGGTGCTGAAATCTCTTCAGAATAGTCATCATGATCTCAAAGTTTGTTTCAAAATTTGTAAGCATCAAGTGTCAATCAAAACTGAAGATGAAACACTAATGAATGTTGAATTCTCATGCTTTAGGTGGACTTCCTTATTAGAGTTTTTGGTTCTCTGCTATTTTTACCGTACTGTCTCATTTAAATTTCCTACATGCTAAATTCATTTGTGCGATTGAAATAAAACTGCAGTATTAAAAAAAAAAAGAACTGGTGTGACTCTAAATAAAATGGCTCATTTAGCTCATCTTAACTTTTTAAATGATTTTGTAATCATTAACTTGTGACTAGATCAGCTGTATGACTTCTGGGTGAATAGGAGACCCATGTAGATCTCGTAAGGATGCCCGTGGTTAGCTTCAGGGCAAATGGTCATGCTGCCCCCACCTTTTGGGACAGTTGGCTCAGAAAGGGCTCCTTGGTTATGATGAGGGTGAGATTTGCTTATAGCAGGGAATGGTGACACTGGCAAATGGTGCCTGGTGCTTTTGTAGGGAGGCCCCTCCTTGGTACTCCATCTTCTGGGAACTGCATGAGAAGTGAAGAAAGGAGAAAAGGTGACTGTGAAGGTTGTGGAACAAAGAGGTTTTGTAGCAGGTCTGAGGCAGTCATGCAAATGACTGTTTCCCCTTTTGGCTTTGGCCACCAGGAAGCCCAGAGGCAAACTGGTGATTCCAACTTGAGTGACTGTCTATTCTCCTATGACCTGCAAATCTAAAGGTTCTTCACTGATAGTGCCCTTCTAGTTTATAGGTAGTTTTCATGATCCTGAGCCAAAATGTTATACAAATAAATTTCTGGAATTATTACCTAGAAGGGACCTGAGAGTAATGGTACCCTACACATGCATCACTCTTTTATTCTGCCCTCCTCCATGGATACCATTGTTTAAAAGGTTTAACAAATTATTAATGAAATAGTTAGTTCTCCCATTTGTTATTAATCAAAGACAGATCTGAAAACCAATCAAAGTTTTTAGTTAGCCCAAGATAAGGATTCACATTTATTCCATAAACATTTATAGAGTAAATACAAAATGCCAAGTATTAGGCTAGGTGCTGAGGAAATGATGAATAAGGCATGAATAAGACTGAGAATCTGGGAGGAGACAGTGAATTAGGCCTTACAAAGCAGAGACATGAAGCACAGAAAAGAGTGCCCTCACCTAGTGTCTTGGGAAAGGATTAGAGAAGGCTTCCTGGAGGAGGTGATGTCTAAGCTGAGACCTGGAGGACACGTAAGAGCTAGCCAGGCAAAGGGCAGGGGTTGAAAGAGCCTTTGGGGTTAAGGGACAGACTGTGCAATGATCACCTAGGTTGGCAGGTTCTGGGCACTACCAGGGACCTCAGTGAGGAGCGCAGGGGCTGGGGAGATGGACCAGGGCCAGAGTGAGGGGCCCGTGAGCTGGCTGAGGAGTTGGGACCTCATTCTGGAGACAGCAGGGGGACAGCTGGAGCGTTCTAGGTGGAAAGCTGAGATAAGCCTTTTAGAAGGATCATTGTGGCTACAAAGTAAAGAGTGAATTGAGTGTGAAACACGGAAGGAAGAGGGCCAGATGCAGAAGAGGGGCATAGGGGTCTGAACCACGGGAGGGGCAATGGGGGTCCTGACCTGTTGATATAACTCAGCCAGAAACGTTAAGACATCTAATGTTGCAACTGGCAGGAGCAGCCTGATTGTAGATGAGAGCCCATCTCTGTTGGGCTTCGTGAAGTATTCAAATCAGCATCCAGGCTGCCACTGCTGCCTAGGTGGGACCCTAGTGGGGAGCACTGATGTGGCCAAGCCCCACACTCATTTACAGATGAGGCGAGGAAAGCTCAGAGCTATCAAGTGGCCCAAGCATGAGAAGCTGAGCCAAGACTGGAATCTGTGTCTCCTGATTTCCGTCTCGTGTATTTTCCCAGTCATTTGGTGGATGCTCATTTTATGCCAGTCATTGTGTCCCCTACTCGACGCATCACACCACGGTGCAAAAGCCATTGAGGAAATGCAGCGATTTTTTTGAAAAAGTAAATAATATAGACTTGCCAGAAACAAATTCTGCCAAATTAACTTGCTTTTCTTCCCTACATCAGAGTAAAAGGCTTAGTGGTTAAAGAAAACACAACAGACTTAATACCTGTTGACATAAATAAACATTTGATATGGTTCCTTGTGACACACTCAAGGGAAAGGTTGCTAGGGAAAAAAATCAATACAGTCAAGTCATCGTTACTGTAGGCAGCACACGGCTGGGAGAGATGTCAGAGGTCCTACGGGGACAGTAATGAATCAATACCGTTTTCGGATTCTTGGGAGTAGGATGGACAGCTGAAGGAGCGTGGTAGTTGGAATCAGAAAGATGCGAGTTGGAAGGAAGAACTGGGAATAGACGACACACGTAAGTGAAGAGGAAACGCAGATCAAAGAGAGCGGGTGGACCTGGGGGTGGGGAGAGGGGCAGGAAGTAGCTCCTGGTGAGGAGCACCGTGCGAGCGCAGCAAGACAGGAGCCCCAGCAGAGACTGAATGAGGAGAGCTGCCTGCCCTGTGCTCGCTCCTGGTGATTCAGGAAAGAGGTGTGTGCACGCATTTACACATGCACACATATGTGTGCTCGCATGCATCCACGTTCACGTGTATCTACATTCTTAGATGTGTCCACACCCCCGACACTCACACCTCCATCTCCTACACCATGAACTTGGAATGAGCCTCTCCACTGGTTTCTGAGCTACGGGAATGTGTGTTGACATCTCACTGCTTGGAGCGGTGCTTGGGTGAGAACTTACAGCCACCCGTCAGTGCTTCCTTTTGGCAGTTTCCCAAGAGCCTCCCAGCTCTTGATGAACCTTTTGGTGTAATGCTTAAACGTCTCTATCAGCAAGGATGGAGCAGGGAGTGCCCCAGCGCTGAGTAAAACTGAGCATGGAAGGTCTGCAGGGAAGACTGGGTGTGCAAAGATGTCTGGTCAGAAACCTTGTTACGCCGTGGGGGAAAAAATGGAGAACTGCAGGACTTTAATGCTCTTCCTTCACTAAATTGCCTTGAGAAGCATAGGTACCTCTGGGGTTAATAACCAAGTGCTCGCTCTCCAGCTAAGGCCAATGTGCTAAATGATCACTGGAGAATGTTTTCCTCCCTGGTGGTTTTTGAGCACGAGCCTGATGCAAGCAAGGCAGTATTCGAGGGGTACAGGTTTGAGCAGGAGCCCTTTCTAGCCCCAAGGCGGGTTATCTAGAAGGAGAACATATGCACACCGTGTGGGGAGTGACAGCCTCCCCAAAGGGCTGCTTGGGCAGAGGCAGAGAGCCCAGTCCAGGAGAGGTGCTGAGGAAATATTTGTTGAGTGAACGAGGAAAGAATGGTTTGTTTCTCTATTTACTTTTGGCTCTGGGAGTGAGGGAAGGCACCAGGGAGAAGGTGGCACTTGATCTGGGATGGCAGGATTTCAGAGGTGAAACCAGTCTGAAACGAAATGCCACATCACCATGCATATCTCATTAGAAGTAAAAGGAGCCAGGCAGGGAGCCCTAGATTTGTTTTCCGGAGAGGTGAAAAGGAGAACTTGCTCTAAAAGGTTGGGAAACAGCCCCTAAGGGTGGTGGCGGCAGGGGGCGGGGGGGAGGCGCAGCAGAAAGGAGGAATTGAGACAATTCCATTCAGAAGGGCCTGGGAACCAGCATGTCTTGTAAGTCCATCACAAATAGACACTACGCTACCATGTTTATTCCTCCCAACAGCCCTGGGGTCCTGCCGGGTGGGTACTGCCACTTTCATTTTGTAAGCGAGGCTCAGGGAATCTAAGAGATATGTTCAAGGTCACACAGCCAGTAGGTGGTGGAGCTGTGATTGGCAGCTTGGCCAATGGCTCCAAAGCCCTTGACCTTCCCACTGCAGTCCACCACCTGTTTTTGTGAATAAAATCTTCTTGGAACACGGCTACACTCACCTGTTTACATATTCTCTATGGCTGCCTTTTTTTTTTTTTTTTTTTTTAACAAAAGCAGAGTTGGGTAGTAGTGACAGAGATCATACAGCTCACAAAGCCTAAAATATTTGCTATCTGGACTTTTGTAGAAAATGTTAGCCAACCTTTGATATAGAATGATGCCTGGCACGTAGTAAGTGCTCATTAAATGGTAGCTTTAAGAAAAACAACAACTCACTAGGCTTTGGAGTTTAACAAAATTTGACTGAGGTCCCGGGGTGACACAGGCAACTACAGCCTAAGACGAAAGCCAGATGTCTCTGTCATCAGTACTCCCCCAAGGCAATGATCATGCCTGTCCCTGGGGGTTACCTACCATCAGGTCATAGGCACCAGTCTTGCTCTCCTGGCCTGGAGCCCTGACTGTGTTTCCCCTCCCCTGAGGTTAGGCCTCCATTCCTCTTTCCTGCCCCAGGATGACTGACAGAGAGAGCACCTCATTCTTTCTAGAAGAACATCCTCTGCAATGTGTGACCTGCTCTTTCCTTCTGCGTGGCCCAGCCGAGACAATCACAATAGTCCAGGGCTTCTCAGCCTCTGCACTGTTGACATTTGGGGCAGGATAATTCTTTGTCTGGGGGCCGTCCTGTGCACTGTACGATGTTTAGTAGCATCCCTGGCCAGCCCACCTACCCACTGAATGTCAGTAGCATTCCCCCTTGTGACACCAAAAATGTCTCCACAGACGTTGCCAAACATCCCGAGGGGACAAAAATGACTCCTGAGAACCACTGGCTTAGTCTGAAATAACATCACAGGTGAGGCAACAACCTTCCAGTCCAGGACAGCTAAATCCACTATTTTAGAAAGGCAGTGCTCTTTGCAAGGGCACAGACCAGTTAAAGATGCACCCTATTTGGATCACTGGATCACTAGACAGAACGCTCGGCACCTCAGCCTGAAACGCCAGCATTTGGACTGTTACAGCTGGGGCTGAGCTTTCACAGAAACGCTGGGTAGTTACCTGCCTCAAGTCTGGGTCACTAAGAGGGCTTATCCAAGCGCTCTGTCCTGCAACAGGGGGAATGGGACAAAGTTTTGGTCCCTCCCCCAGAATGCAGAAAATGCTTATGGACCTCCCCAGCTGCCCTGCCCCTTCCCACATGAAGATTTTCCATCCTCATCCGTTTTTTACATTCTACTCTTCCTCAAGTGACAGGAAGAAACTGCTAGCAGCTTTAAAATAACAGTCTATTCACTGATCCACTTATTCTTTGGACCAATCCTTAATGATTCCCTTTGTGGGCTGGTCACTGGGGATCAGAGACAAGCAGGACACAGCCCCTGCCTTCCGTGCACTGAGGGTTGAGGAGCAAGCAGGCGTGTAAACAGGTAATGACAACGGAGCAGATTAAGTCTTGTGATAATGTACACCGACCCTAGGGACACAAAGGTGGGGCAGAATTCCTACATTTGGGGGTGACGGTGGCTGTCAGCCTTCCCTGAGGAGCTGATTCTTGAAAGATAAAGGAGTTAGCAGGGCAAGGAGAGTGCGTGCATGTTTACGTGCATGGTGGTGTGCGTTTTAGGGATGAAAATGGCATTCCACTGCAGGCAGCAGAGCTCCGAAACCAGACGAGAGTGTGGGGTGCGATCAGAGAATCAGGATGGCAGCAGCTCAGTGTCGGAGAAGTGGTAGGGAAAAGATTCTCCCTGCGTCTGTGAGCAGAGGCTCTGACAGCTTTCGTGCCAGACTATCTTTTCAAAGATGCTTATGTAGCAAGTCATCTTGTGTAGATAAAGGCAGTGTCTCCTTCCAGGGCAGAGAGCAGATCTGTTTGCTGTCCAGTAAAATAATGTCTCTCTTGGAGGCAAAGGTTGGGCAAGTTTGCTAACGACCCCCCTTTACACGCTGGGGTTTCCTAAGCTGAGAGGGATGCTCGTTATGCAGAGCAGCTTGCGAGTGGAGGCGTTACAAGTCCCTGGTTACATCACCCTATGGAACTGGGGCTTGAGACACAGCTGCAAATGTCACTCTGCTACCCCTGTGAGTATTAAACTGTCCTTCGTCTCTGACTCAGCAGTCTCGTGTCTTTACCAGCATCCGTGAAACTGTGGCAGGCTAACTTGTTAGTCGGGGTGAAGTCTTAAGACTCCCACCCCCACTTTGTGACACATGGTAGTAGGGGAAGCAAAGCCTAGAGAGGGGGGTGGGATAATGACGGGCTTGTGGGCTGCACTCCAGACCTTGGGATTAAGCCTGAAGGTTTGAGGAGCCACTGAAGAACTTTCAGCAGAGAAATGTCTGGATCTGGATCCAGTGTAGGGAGTGGAGGGCTGGAGAAACAAGGCCAGTGAGGCCTACAGATACGGAGTTATGCATCTGAACAGGGCTATGCCAGTAGGGGCAGATGAAAGCCAAGTTTAAAAGAAACTTAATTTGGTCCTTGATAGCTTTTTTTCCTGAACTGGGAGTCAATCCGGATAATTCACTAAATTTATTTGTGGCATCTCTTTAGACCTTTCCTGCTCTTGACATTTCTGAAGCATAAAGACTAGATATCACATAGCATGTCCTTCCATTTGGGTTTGTCTGAGGGTTTCTCATGAGATTCAGGTTGTCCATTTTGGCGCGAAGAGTACGGTATACACAGAAGTATATACTGTTAATATATATTATATATGTATACACACATATCTTTATACACACATGTATTCACAATGGAATATTACTCAGCCATAAAAAAGAATGAAATAATGCCATTTGCAGCAACATGGATGGACCTAGAGATTACCATACTAAGTGAAGTCAGACAGAAAGACATGTATCATACGATATCACTTATATGTGGAATCTTCAAAAAAAAATGATACAAATGAACTTATTTACAAAACAGAAATGGACTCAGAGACACAGAAAACAAACTTATGGTTACCAAAGGGGAAAGGGGGGGAGGGAGGGATAAATTAGGAATTTGGGATTAACAGATACACACTACTATATATAAAATAAACAACAAAGTCCTACTGTATAAAACAGGGAACTATACTCAATATCTTTTAATAACCTATAATGGGAAAGAATCTGAAAAAGAATATATATGTATATATATATACACACACGTATACATATATGCACACATGTATACATACACACACGTATACATATACACACACGTATACATACACACACCCACACATATACACATACACAGCCACATATACGTATACACACACACGTCTACGTACACACACGTCTATGCACACACACACATCTCCGTACACACCCACGTCTACATATACACACACACGTCTATGTATACACACACATATACACATATACACACACATATACATATATACACACACACATATATAACTGAATCACTCTGCTGTACACCTGACTCTAACACAACACTGTAAATCAACTATACTTCAATTTTTAAAAAAAGATTAAAACTAAAGAAAAAATATTGTCCTAAAAAAAAGACTCCTAAAAGAGTAAAACTGTTGCATCTCTGTGCCTAAAAATGGGGCCAAAGGAAAGGAAGGAGTGGAGTGTGATTCCCAGCCTTTGGGGGGGTGGGCGGTACTATCAGCTGAGATAGAGAACCTCGAAGGAGGTGGAGGAGGTTTTGGAAGGAGGAGGGTGAGAGAGGAAAGGATGGTAGGTTTGGTTATTTTTCAAATTATTTGTTTGCCCATCTGCCTCGCCCTCCAGCCACGTCTGATTTCAGGAACCCATGGAGCGTCCAATGGGGGTGGCCAGTAGGCAATGGGTCTGGAGCTCAGGAGGAAACCCCGACAGGGCAGAGGTGGTGCTGAAGCCATGGGAGGGGATAAGATCATCCCAGGGGAGTGTAAGTGAGCGAGAAAGAGAAGAGCCAAGGACAAAACCACAGGGAGAGCTGACATTAAGGGCAGGTAGCTACAGAGAGCTGAGAAGGGGCAGGAGAAATGGGAAGATAACTCAGACAAAGCAGTATCCCCCAGAAACCCAGAGAGGACAGGTTCAGAAATGGGGTGGGGTAGCGGGGGAGGCACCGGGGCCAAGGGCTGCAAGAGAAATGAGGGCTGAAGAGTCTATTTGAATCCAGTGGGATGTGGGCCTGGAAGCCACAGTCCTGGAGCAGTGAGATCTGAGCAGGAAGTGGAGATGCAGAAGTGACTGGACGATGTTTGCAAAGAGGGGGCGAGGAATCAGAGCAGGAGGGAAGGGGAGGTTCTCGTCCTAGTAAACAGATATCAAAGTCCACAACTAAACAGCTTGTTCAGGGCCTCATCCAACTTAGATATGCAGGACGGCCCCTGACCTGCTGTCTAGCCACCCCATCCAGTCTCGGGTCCTCACTCACAGCCTCACACTTTTCACAAAGATGAGTGCTGGGAAGGTGGATGGGGGAGCAAGGGAGAGAAGAGCAGCTTTTTGGCAGCAGAGGCAGCCATACCGACGATTAAGAGCACCTGTTACATTTCTTTCTTTCTCTCTCTCTCTCTCTCTCTCTCTCTCTCTCTCTCTCTCTCTCTGCCAGGGAAGGAGCGGGTCACTAAGGCAGCCTCTGCTCACATTATTTGCTCTCCCATCAGTTTCCTTTTGCTGCCAGGGAACATTGCTTCATCACCTTGCATGGAACACGCCTTTATTATCATGATTATTTGAAGTTTCCTCTCTTCATTCAGAAGCTTATTACAAATACTAGCCTCATTGGCCCCCAGACCCTCGTCTCCAGGAAACCAGGCTGTATTATCTCCAGCTTCCTTTCGTGCCAGCTCTGTTCACAGTTTACTTTCTAAAACCCACACAAGAGGAACGTGAATGCTTTATTTCAGTCAACAGCTATTTTATAGCAGAGAATAGCAAGTTAACTGCAGTCAAATATTTAAACTACAACAAAAAGCAACCCTATGAAATGAGAAACACGTGTGATACATCCATACAATGGGATACTCTTCAGCCATAAAAAAGGAATGAAGTACTGATACATGCTACATCATGGATGAACCTTGAAAACACTATACTGTGTCAAAGAAGCCAGACATAAATTGTATGATTCCATTTATGAGAAATATCCAGAAGAGACTAAACCTATAGAGACAGCAAGTAGATTAGTGGTTGCCAAGGGCCGGAGGGAGGAGGGGAAATGACTGCTTAGTGAGTGTGGCGTTTCCTTTGGGATGATGCAAATGTCCCGGAACTAAACAGTGGTGACAGTTGTACAACACTGTGAATATACTAAATGTAATTAATGGTAAATTTATGTTATATATATTCTGCCACAATAAAAAATTAATTACTTTGGAAAAAAGAAACCCTACCTTGACACCAGACAGCAAAAAGCCCTGGCTCCAGCCCCAACGGTGTCGATGTAACGAAGGCTTTCTATCAGCTCTTCTTAACTTCGGCCGCACATCAGAATCACCTGAGCAGCTTCTTAAAGCCTCCTGTCTCTGGACACCACCCAAGACCCATTAAACCTGATCTCTGGGGCGGGGGCCAGGGGCAAACTTAGAAGCTCTAGGAAGCTCCAATGTGCAGTTAGGGTTGAGAAATACTGAGCTAGACCAGTGGTCCTCAGAGTGTGGTCCCCAGACCAGCAGTACCACCATCACCTGGGAATTTGGTTAGAAAGGCACATTCTGGGACTGCACCCCAAACCTTCTGAATTAGAAACCCTGAGAGTGTTTTAACAATCTGTGTTTTAACAAGAAATTTGTGT
Organism: Lipotes vexillifer; assembly: GCF_000442215.2. Classification (NCBI taxonomy): domain Eukaryota; kingdom Metazoa; phylum Chordata; class Mammalia; order Artiodactyla; family Lipotidae; genus Lipotes; species Lipotes vexillifer. Next base: position 192,888 of record NW_006794528.1, on the reverse strand, counting down.
TTTAACAAGTCTTCCAGGGGATTCTGATACACACCAAAGTCTGACACACCAACTGTTCTGAGTCTAGACCAAGTAACATACAGAGAGTTTTCCTCAACCAATGAGTGTTTACTGAGCGTCTACTGTAAGTTTGCTTCTGTGATAGATGTGAAAATACAGAAAGTCACCTCAGGTCTCCTCAGACATCTAGTTGGTTAGATCTCTGGAAAAGAAGTTGTATGTTAAAATGAGCTGAGCTTTTTTATGGCTGAACAGTATTCCACTGTAGGTGTATACCACATTTTATTTATTCCTTCATGTCTTGATGGGCACATGAGTTATTTCCACTTTTCGGCTATTATGAATAATTCTGCTATGAACATTGGTGTACAAGTACCTGTTTGAGTCGCTGCTTTCAATTCCTTTGAGTATATACCTCAAAATTCTACTCTAGGAGTAGAATTGTCAGGTCATAAGACAACGCTATGTTTAACTTTTTAAGGAATCACCAAAGTGTTTTCCACAGCGGCTGCACCACCAGGAATATTCGTTTGGGATGATGGAAAGAGTTCTGGAAAGGGCTAGTGATGATGTTTGCACAACAGTGTGACTGTAATTAACACCACTGAATTCAGTTTAAAATGGTTAAAAATGGTAAATTTTATGTTATGTATATTTTACCACACACACACATACAACATTAAAGACATGAAATGAGCCATGAAAACAGATTTAGAAAAGGAAGTTATGTTCCTAATGGTCAACACTGAAGAAAAATGACCTCAAACACCATAATTATGTTTCCATAATTACACATATAACAGTGCATTAAAAAGATGGTGTCTGCAGTTCTTACTATTCAGAGGTGGTCTTTGCCCGAGCATGGAGAAAGAATATTTTTAATATTCTTTTTTTAGGAGGGTAGGGCAGCATGTCGGCTTCTTCTGGGGACTTCGTGTGTTTACATCGACCAAAATTCCTTTGTGAACAAGTCAAAGAAGATCAAAGAGAATAACATGTACCGAGCACTGACAGGTGATGGGCCTGGCTTGGTTTCCCTACTTGGGTTAGGCCGTTACCTAAGCAACTTGTCTAACTTATTAGTGGCCTGTTGTTGTTCAGGAACCCCTTGCTGAGCACGTTGATGTGCAGGCTCAGTGGGAGGAGTCAGGGATACAGGAATGAATGGGACGAGCTGAGAGCCCAGTGCGGTGCTTCCCAACTATCAGCGTCAGCGAGCGCCGAGTCACCCACTGGGCTCGTTCAATGACAGATGCCGGGCACCACCCCCAGAGTGTCTGGGTCAGGGTGTCTGGGGGTGGGGGGGGAGGCCCAAGAATCTGCATTTCTAACAGGCTCCTAGGTGATGATGGTGGTGGTGATGCTTATCCAGGGACCACGCTTTGAGAACCACTGGTCTACTGGGTAGAAAAGTATAAAATGTTATTCTGATAAGTGTAGGTGCCTCTAGGAAAGAGAAGTGTAAAGGGCTCCACAGGAGCATCGAGGGTGGGGAAACACTTGGTCCCGCCTTTTGCGGGGTGAGAGGGGCAGGGAGAGGGTGTTTCTGGGAGCTGGGATGCAGCTTGGCGTGTCTCAGCATTGCTGCAATAAAAAGGGGAGGAGAGAGCAGGCTCAGAGGAGTCCAAAGAGGTGGGCAGAGCTTCGCCACAACGAACGCTCTCTAAGGCAACAGGACGTAAGAGGGTGCCAGAGATGCAGGAGCAAAAGCAAACAGTTGTCACCATTTATCTTTGGCATCCGGGAAACCTCACCCTCCTCCCTATAAAAGCCTTCCCTCCAGAAAGGACCCGACAAATGCCTGGAAGCCAAAGGGTAAATGACCGCAAAGCCTTTTCTTCTAGCTACACCCATACCTCCCCCCTCTCCTCTCCACACCAGCAATATTGGAAGGGGATTACTGGCGAGGGAAGGGCCCTCTACGTATGGCAAGATGGAGGGGAAGGACTTCGCAAGGTTTAGCAGAGAGCTGAGCTGGCGGCCCCAGTCCTGCAGCTCACCTCTTCTCGCTCCCCAGCCTGCACTACGGGCCCCACTGCCATGGCTAAAGCAGAAAGGATGCCAAAGAGTAGCTTGGGAGGAATTTACCCTTTCCCAGTCTCATCCCTCTCAAGCTGACCCAAACAAAAATTGAAATAATAAAGAGAAAAGTTCGATATAAAGCATGGCTTAACAGCATCTTTAGAAAACATTCCTATTTTTATTCATCTGTAACAGTAAATACCAAGGAAGCAGAATGGGCCTGCTATGGCTGTCCAGCTTTAAGCTTTGTAAATAGTTAAGTAACACTGACTCTCCAGCCCTTGCTCTGCCCTGTCTCTGATTCACTTGTAATATTAACCAAGAAAAGGCTTCAACGCCAGTTTGGTCCCTTGACCCCTGTTCGTTTATAATAAAACCATAAGACATCACCTGTCAATCATCAACCCACCCCTCTGCTAGCCTCCTCTCCTTCTGGGCAGGATCTTGGGCTTTATGGCCATGCCTCTCCTCTTGACTGGCAGGGAAACAGGCAGAGTCAGCCCAATGTGGCCCTGGGCTCAGGGGGCAAGAATCCAGCCAAGGCAGATGCTGTGGGAACCCCATACTACGGATCAGCTGAAGCCACTGGACTTTTATGGGAAGCCATGTATCTTTTAATCAACTTCAGAAGTGAACTGCAGGAGCTGTCAAATATATATAAAACATATTTAAAAATGTGACCTCTGTATCCTAACAACATCCTGAGAATGTGTGGCATTGAGATGGATTTAGAGAGGATACAGAGGCTGCCTTCCCTTCTGAATGGGGTCCTGTGGCTTAGCTGTGTTCTCTATGGCTCCAGCCACAGGACCACGAAGGATGGGTGACCCCCAGAGAGAGCTGGGTCCCAGCCCCCTGAAAGGAGGACCTTTCTAACAGACGGAGGAGTGTACCTGAGCGGGTGCTGAATGACTCCCACTCAGCCTTGTCGTAGGGCAGCACCCAGCCTGGCCAGGGGGAAGCCAGATGAACCCTGGGTTCACTCTGAGTCTTTACTACATCACATACACATAAAATATACAAGCTCTCTGTTGCAGCAGGGTCTCTGAGTGCTCTGTGCATGGTGGGCTCAGTCCCATCCTTTAAGTCTCAACTTTAATGGTGCCTCCTCTGAGAAGCCTGCCGGCACCACCTGGTCCATAGTGGCCCCTCCATTTCTCTCCATCACAGCCCTTGCTTATTCCCTTCAGCCCTTGCTTATTCCCTTCATAGCATTGACTGCAGACTGGAATTATTTTACTTATGTATTGGTTTTCTTATCTGTAATTTATTATCAGTCTTTTCCACTGGAATGTAAGTTCCATGAGGACAGAGACCAGATCTGTTGTGTTCTCCATTGTATCTTCAATACTAAATACAGTGCCTGGCCCACAGGAGGCACATCTGTTGAAGAAATGAACGAATTAACTTCAAAACTAAATAGCACTCCAAGGAGGGTATTTAGCAATTTTCTCTTTTATTCAACATTTGAATACTCATTTTTAAATTGCAAATATAATCTATTTAATTGTGTATTCAAATTTGATACATAATCTGTGATCATTTTCATATAAATATACATGCCCAGACTGGGGGCATTTTTACTAGAGTCAGATCCCCTTACAAAACAAACCTTGGGGACTGACCAAAAGCTTTTATTATATGAAAATTTTGACTGTTGGTTAAAAAAAGGTGTGTCAACATCTAGAATGTGTAAAACCTTGCCACTGTAGTTTTATCCATTGGGGCAAGTTTTGATCTGACTGCGTTTTGGTAGCCAGTCCAAAGAGACAGGCCCTGGGGATGGTGGCCCAGGATGGGCTGCCCAAGCGTTCACACAGACACTGAGGGCTCTACGCCAAGACTGTGGCTACCACAAATGTCAGGGGCACCAGGTAGGTCTGAGGGACAGACTTAGAAAGGCCCAAAAAGGTAAACGTCATAATAGGATAATAATGAATACTTTTTTGTGTGTGTGCAGACTCGTCAGATATAGTCAAGTTACAAACAATATTTATTTTCACTAGAATTTTTGTTATTCTTAAGCACATAGGATGCAGTCAGTGAGAAAGAGTAATCAGTGAGAAACAGCAATCAAACTGTTCCAGTAATTACATAGTTCTGATCTTCTAAGGAGCCCTACGTGCTTTTATTATTACAATACATGCTGTAACGTATATGTCGTAAATGTATAACTATAAGAAATTACTCAACCCATAAAGTGTCTTACTTACCCCATACCATGTCTGCAAACAGATTATAAAATAATAAAATTATCCTTCATTTACTTGCATGAATTGTTATTTGCCCAAGGCAGTAGTGAGTCTCTACATACGTATGTACAGAGCAAATACACCCATGTTGGAGAAAAATAAAAGGAGGACCTATAGATTAAAAGAAACTCAAGGGACATATTAACCAGTCATGATACATGGACCTTATTTGGACCCTGATCCAAACAAACTCTTTCATAAATATATGAGACTATAGCACAGGGAGTTACATTCAATATCTTATAATAACCTACAATAGAAAAGAATCTGAAAAAGATATATATATATATATATATATATATATATAAAACAATCACTTTGCTATATACCTGACACGCTGTAAATCAACTATACTTCAATTAAAAATAGGAAAAAAAAAAGATTTATGAGACAATTTGGAAAATTTGAATTTGCACTGGATATTTGATGACATTAAGAAACCACTGGGGGCTTCCCTGGTGGCGCAGTGGTTGAGAATCTGCCTGCTAATGTGGGGGACACGGGTTCGAGCCCTGGTCTGGGAAGATCCCACATGCCACGGAGCAACTAGGCCCGTGGGCCACAACTACTGAGCCTGCATGTCTGGAGCCTGTGCTCCGCAACAAGAGAGGCCGTAATAGTGAGAGGCCCGCGCACCGCAATGAAGAGTAGCCCCCGCTCACCGCAACTAGAGAAAGCCCTCGCACAGAAACGAAGACCCAACACAGCAAAAATAAATAAAATAAATTAATAAACTCCTACCCCCAACAAAAAAAAAAAAAAAAAAAGAAGAAACCATTGGGAGGCACAAGAGGGAGGAGATATAGGGATATATGTATAGCTGATTCACTCTGTTATAAAGCAGAAACTAACACACCATTGTAAAGAAATTATACTCCAATAAAGATTTTTTTAAATTAAAAAAAAATCATTGTTAACAGTTTTTAGATGTGAAGATGATATTGTGGTTATTTTTACAGAGTTCTTACCTATAGTTATATATAAGCATCCATAGATTTTCTTCAAAGGAATCCAGTGGAGGGGGAATGGATAGGGCGGGGGGTATGGATGAAACTAGATTAGTCATGGAGAGATGGGTACACGGGGCCACGCTACTATGCTCTTTACTGTTGTACCTGCTTTGAAACTGTATTAAATTTTAAAACAAGACATAGGGTGTAGTAAGAAAATAGCCAAATATAGGTTCACTTTAAAAATCACATTGACTCTTTTAGGCTCATGGGTGTACCTGGGCTGCGTGCATCTCAGAATATGAGAAACTGAGACTGTCTGTCATCCCATGGCCCATCCTCTTCTCTGATCACCTCTGCAGGCCTGCTGAGTTCTAGGATTTCTGACTGGGTTTTTACTCTATGGGCTTCCTTTCCAGGAAGGCTTCAGTGTTCTGGTCTGATCCATTCAGCAAACACTTACTGAGTGCCTCCTTCAGCCCAGAGGTAATTTCTACCTCTGCTGGCTGGGTCCACCCCTCCCCCACTGTCTTCTAAGGGCCACACTCCATGAATCAGCCCCTCCTTCTCCTGGAACCATCCTTCCTTCTCTATTCCCCTTTCCTTCTACGTGGAAGTGTGCTCAAGTCTCTTCATTAAAAAAATAAAAAATGCTTCTTGTCACCCTCATCTTCCTATAAACACCACACACACACCCCTACACACACCCTTCTCCCATCCCTTTATGGCTAGATTTCTGAAATGAGCTTAAGAAACCCTCCAAATCAATTCATTAAGTGTCTAGGAAATGCCACTATATGCTCAGACACGGGGGAGGGACGTGACAGTTCTAGGCTTCCAAAGGTCTTCAAAACTTACAGACAGAGTTCTAGTCTGGAACGGGTTTAGAGTAACAGTCACAGGTGAGATGGCTAAATGACAATTCAAGGCACTGTACCATTGTAGGAAGCCGGGTAATCTGGCCTAGGAGTTCAAGGCAGGAAGAAAGTGCTGGAGTAGCTTGCCCAGGACTTGAGCTGGATTTTGGAGATGGACAAGATTTGGAAAGGTAGAGAGGAAAGGAGGCAGCATTGTAAGCAGATTTTTAGCATGAGAACATTTGTGAAGGTTGGTCTGAGGATGGGGGAGCTGGCCTGACCATGGGGGTGAACTGCGGTGGGTATGGCCGCGGTTCTGCTTTGTTTTATTGGGGGCGGGGGCGGGGCAGGGCAGGGCAGGGCATGCTATGGAGAAAGGGAGTGGACGGATGGGTGGTACCACAGGAGCTGGGCTACACCTGGTTCTGGCTGCAACAGCGAAGGCTGGGGCGGGGACCCCGCGTGGAGCCTCTGCAGTGTGACCTGGTAAGGGCCTAACCGGGGTGGTGGTGGTGATGGTGGAAACTTGGGACTCCATGACCCACCCCGAGGGCAAAGGATGGGCTGAGCCAGCCTGGCTCTGAGATTTTG
>NW_006794528.1:177418-186206 GCF_000442215.2 Lipotes vexillifer | reverse complement strand
AAGAGCGGGGCCACTTGTCCTCTGACAAGGCTTAGCGCCATCAAATTGAGATCTAGGCCATAACACATCAACCAGCTTCACTATGTGGACCTTCTCCGAATCCTGAATTTTACAAACAACCATTAAAAAGATATGAAAACAACAAGGTGCTACTGTAAAGCACAGGGAACTATATTCAATATCCTGCGATAAACCATAACAGAAAAGAATACGAAAAAGAATGTATAGATATATGCATAACTGAATCACTTTGCTATACAGCAGAAATTAATGCAACATTGTAAATCAACTATACTTCAATAAAAGAAATGCTTTTTTAACTCTGAAATTCCTATTTTATTTTTTTAACATCTTTATTGGAGTATAATTGCCTTACAATGGTGTGTTAGTTTCTGCTTTATAACAATGAGTCAGTTATACTTATGTCCCCATATCTCTTCCCTCTTGCATCTCCCTCCCTCCCACCCTCCCTATCCCACCCCTCTATGTGGTCACAAAGCACCGAGCTGATCTCCCTGTGCTGTGGCTGCTTCCCACTAGCTATCTATTTTACATTTGGTAGTGTATATATGTCCGTGCCACTCTCTCACTTTATCCCAGCTTACCTTTCCCCCTTCCTTTGTCCTCAAGCCCATTCTCTAGTAGGTCTGCATCTTTATTCCCGTCTAGCCCCTAGGTTCTTCTGGCCATTTTTTTTTTCAGATTCCATATATATGTGTTAGCATACAGTATTTGTTTTTCTCTTTCTGACTTACTTCACTCTGTATGACAGTCTCTACGTCCATCCACCTCATTACAAATAACTCAGTTTCATTCCTTTTACGGCTGAGTAATATTCCATTGTATATATGTGCCACATCTTCTTTATCCATTCATCTGTCGATGGACACTTAGGTTGCCTCCATGTCCTGGCTATTGTAAACAGAGCTGCAATCAACATTGTGGTACATGACTCTTTTTGAATTATGGTTTTCTCAGGGTATATGCCCAGTAGTGGGATTGCTGGGTCATACGGTAGTTCTATTTTTAGTTTTTTAAGGAACCTCCATACTGTTCTCCATAGTGGCTATATCAATTTACATTCCCACCAGCAGTGCAAGAGGGTTCCCTTTTCTCCACACCCTCTCCAGCATTTATTGTTTGTAAAAAGAAGTGTTTTAAAAAGATATGAGATAATTGGAAAATTTTGAATTTTGACTGGATTTAATAATATTAAGGAATTGTTAACCTTTTAAATGTGGTAATGGTATTGTGCTTTCTTTCTAAGAGCCCTTATGTTTTAGAGACATACCGAAATATGCGCAGATGAAATACATCTGGATTTGTTTCAAAATTATCCAGGGATAGGGGAGAGCAGGTGTGGTAGAGACGAAGGCGGATAGGCTGTGGATTGTTAGTTGTTGAAGCTCGGGGATGTGGGGTTCATTTTGCTCCTCTCTGTACGGTTGCACGCATTTGACATTTTCCCTGAAAGAAATTCTGGTCCTCGGGTAATGCAAGTCTTGTACTCTGGGCCTCAATAATGCCCAGCTGGAAAGCATGAGAGGCATTTTGAGCCGTGCCACGTTAATCGCTTGTTACAATTCAAAACAGAAACTTGGTCCACTTCTGTTTTGCCTCAAACAGAAAAATTCATGAACTGGAAAGAAATAATGCCTTGATTTTAGTTGGAAAAACAAACTGGGAGATACACATGATCTCCTTTATCATGATCATGCGAGGAATCTAATCCACGGAAGAAGCAAAGTCACAGCCCGAGAGAAAAGTCACATTTTGACGGTAGCTGGAAATAAATGCTTCTTTTGCAAGAGTCAGTCCCAGGAGAGGTTTTCTGGCAGCAGAGCGCTTGGCATGAGTGTGAAAGCTGAGAACAAGTTGAAAAATTACAGCCTGGGCAGTAGCTGCCAGCGAAAGAAAGTGCAGTGTTAGATCAGCAATGAGTCACACGTTGCTCACACAGAGGCTGCAGGGCAGAAGGGAGCCTGCTGCCTACGTGCCTGATACTGGGTGTCCTGGTGCCCAGCCACATGGCACGTCTCTCTCTCACTCACAAGCCACAGAGATCAGAGGCTGCTCTGACAATGTCTCTAGCCATGTAAGAAGGGGACACAGCCATCACACGCTGGCGGAGGGTCCTGTGAACTGCAATGAAACCCCATACTCAGCAGATTGTCTCCCAGGCTACCGGCCGGCAACTGGATTTCTTTTTCAATGAGTGGCCCCAAACAGAACAAAACCTCATGCAGGTACACTAGAAAGCTAGGAGGGTAACTTTTGAACCTGAGCAATTAACATCATTTTTCTTTACTTTTTATAGGAAAAAGAAAGTTATGTGGGGGAATAGAGAGAAACTAGGGGGTTTAATATAGGTGCATGCTTCCCTGGAGAGGAACAAGCAGAAAATTAGTAGGAGAATCCAGCTCAGTAAACATGTGAGGGCCTGCTCTATGCCAGGCATTGTGGACAAGGCAGGGGTGAGTGAGACATGGTCCTTGCCTTCAAGGAGGTCATGGGAGAAGGAGGATACGAGCGTGCACGAAATCTCCTGGATAAATAATGAAATAGAAGGCATGGAGGTCCTGTGACCCAGGCAACGTAACTCTGTTACTAAGCCAAAGTCTGTCTTTGGGCAAATCACTTCATCTCAATTTTTCGTCTACAGAATGGGGCAATTCTTGCCTTGTTGACCCCATGGAGTTGTAGAGGTGTAAGGACCAAAAACTACTAACATCACCATCATCACCATCACCATCATGAGGAGGAGGAGGGATAGAAGAGGCTTCCTAGATCCTGCTGCCCAAAGGGCCTGTGACGGGCACTCAGGACGAGTGCTTCCAGTGGTCAGCAGCCCAAACCGGCAGCACTGCCCACTCTCCCGCCAGCCCCAGGAGCAGCAGTGCCCCGTTCCCACTGGGCACCTCGTCACATGCCCAGGAGCTACCTTTGGATGAGCATTTCTCTCCAACCCGTTCCAACCGGCCTGATACACAGGTGAAGGTGCTTAGTCCTAGTAATCTTAATAAATCTCAGAGCTTGAGAGTCAGAAGGGACCTTCCAGAACATAGTGTCCACCCCTCCCATTTGCACAAAGGGCAAAGGAGACGAAGGCAGGGAAGGTGACTGGCTTGAGGTCACTCACGGAGGTGGAGTGGGGGGACGGCCGGTGCCGGAATCTGGTTCTCTGGAGTCTCCGGATCCAATACAGCTGCTTCTCTTTCCTAGGAAGGTTTTGCCACCACTGACTCTGTTGCCTGCTTTTTTAAAATTTTTATTTATTTATTTATTTTTGCTGTGTTGGGTCTTCGTTTCTGTGTGAGGGCTTTCTCCAGTTGCCGTGAGTGGGGGCCACTCTTCATCGCAGTGCGCGGGCCTCTCACTGTCGCGGCCTCCCTTGTTGCGGAGCACAGGCTCCGGACGCGCAGGCTCAGCGGCCATGGCTCACGGGCCCAGTTGCTCCGTGGCATGTGGGATCTTCCCAGACCAGGGCTTGAACCCGTGTCCCCTGCACCGGCAGGCAGACTCTCAACCACTGCGTCACCAGGGAAGCCCTCTGTTGCCTTTTATATCCTTAGTCTTTTCTGCTCCGAAATACCTAATTTGGCCAACTTCCAAGAAAGTATTTAGGGCAAAAGGAAAATTCCTCCTCATAACCTTTCCCCAAGCTCTCTGTTCTTTGGGGGTCTTTCATTCTTTGGGGAAGATGTTTACTCAGTGCCTTTTATGCATGTGATCCTAAGCACGACATGGGTTCACAGAGATGAAATGGGATGGCCCAGTCCCCTCTTCATGAAACCTTCAGGGGAGCTCTGGCTCTGGGAAAAGCAAGTTCTTCTTACTCGGTTCCCTTTAGCTATGTGTTCAAGGGGAGATGTCTTTGCCATGCCTCTTCACGTCCTGAGTTTTTCCATTCATGCCTGTCTGGCAGCTTCTGCCACCCTGGCTGTGGGCCCAGATGCTGTTGTGAGCAGAGAAAAGGCCGGCAGCCTCACTCTGGAAGGGCCGCCACCTAGGAGCTGCGCTGCTTGCTGACCCTCAGGGCTGGCATGATACCTCTTGACTGGTTCATCTCGGAACCCTGTGGCCTCTAAGGGATTCGGTTTTGCCCTCAGCTGAGTAACTGCCCTAATCCGGTCTGCCCCCTGGAGTGACTGCCTTGGTGTCCTCCAGCCTGCCTCTCTGCCAGTCGCCGTCTTGGTGTAGTTTTCTTGGTGTAGTTTAGTTGCCTTGAGTCCAGGGCTTTGAGGCCATGGAAAGAAAAACAATACAGTTCAGTGGAAACTCTGACATGTGAGAGTTGGGAAAACTGGTGTCCAGTGAGAGGCCGGGCTGGAGAGTCTGAAATCCCTTCCAGCTCCAACATTTCTGAAAAGGTATACCCGAAGGTTGACAGCCTGAAATATTAGAGGGTTCTCCTGTGTGTGTCCAGACCTAGGACCAACTCGTCATAGCATTTCAAATGAATGTGGGCACCAAGTTTTGCTTCTGACTCTCCCTACTCTCAGGTGAGGTCCCCTAGTTAGAGAACAAGGTGTAGGGGATGGGGATTCTGTGAGGCCGGTGTACACACACGCACTCCTGTGAAATGGTGCCATGGTCTATGGCAAGGGTGCCCAGAAGACGTGGTATTCCTTCCCCTTCTGCTCTAGGTGACACCTTTCCGTGTGCTGAAATACTGATGAATGAACTCCAGGTGGCAAACCTTGGTTCCCAACTCCTAGAGAGCCCACAGGGCACCATGGTTCTACTCTAATGAGCCGTGACCTGCCAATTATTTGCTTTTCTGGAGAAACCTCAGCTTGAAAATCCACTTAATTACCATGGGAGATAATCTTTTAAACATAGCCTTACATCCCTGAAAGACTTTTCCCTGTGGGAGTAAGAAAGTGAACATGGGATTGGATTGTTTATTTTCATTTCCAGGGGAAGGACTATTACCTGGTAGTTAGCAAGAAGCCTGAACCCTGGAGGGTTTATTTGATAAGTCTGCTCCTCCTCACTGCCAGTTTGTCAATTATACTGTAATAATTAGTTTGTAATATTGTCATACTTTTCCCCAGCGTAAACACTGCATTTAGCTCCGTGATTCCGGGCTTATAATTACTTGATATTTTCCAAGCTTCCCTATCAGGTTGGGGGTTTTTACTTGCTCTAGATGTGGGTATTCAGAGTCAGGGTCCTCAAGAGTTTCCTATCAGGAAGATCATACCTGTAAATCACTAACCTCAAAGACCTACCTGGGGCTTCCCTGGTGGCGCAGTGCTTGGGAGTCCGCCTGCCGTTGCAGGAGACGCGGGTTCGTGCCCCGTTTCGGGAGGATCCCACATGCCGCGGAGCGGCTGGGCCCGTGAGCCATGGCCGCTGGGCCTGCGCGTCCGGAGCCTGTGCTCCGCAGATGGGAGAGGCCACAGCGGTGAGAGGCCCGCATAGCGCAAAAAAAAAAAAAAAAAAAAAAAAAAGACCTACCTGGAGTTGGAGACAGACTCCAATTTTTCCAACGTGGGACATCCCAGTTGATTAAATAAATTTCTTCCCCACTAGGAGAGGGAAGGGTGGAGGGGCAATATAGGGGTAGGGGAGTAAGACGTACAAACTATTAGGTATAAAATAAGCTACAAGGATATATTGTACAACATGGGGAATATATTCCATATTTTAAAACAACTCTATGTGGAGTACAACCTTTAAAAATTGTGAATCACTATACTGTACATCAGTAACATATAATATTGTACAGCAACTATACTTCAACTTTAAAAAAGTACCAAAGGAAAGAGAGCCATAGGTTTTAAACTGAACTTGAACAACAAACAACAACAACAAATGTCCTTAGCTTCTAAAAACACAAAAAAATTATAAAATTAAAAAAAAATCTTCCCCACTAGAATGTAAGCTTGGGCAGCCCCAAGACCCAGAGCAATTCCTGCTCATAGTAGGTGTTCAATGCACAGATGCTAAATTGCTGAGAGTCACAAGGTCTTCATGTGGAATGGATGTGCATCGGGTCGAAATATGAACAACGAACAGAATAATGCAGAGTCCCTGCCGCGGGACTGCTCTGGTCCCTCTTTCCCCACATCACTTCAAAAGCAAATGGTGTGGAGGCATTTGCATGACCTGATTCTGTAGGCTGGGGTCTCTGGGCCTTAAGAGTATACCTCTGGGGATTAAGAAAAGAATAGAAAAGGAGTAATTGTATTGCACACAGAATTAGAAGGTGAGGAAAAAACTTCAGTGGAAAACGGATTAAGTCATGGACCTGAATCTCTCCTTCCAGGTCCCGATGGGGAGAAAAGCTGGTCCAAGAGCTACCCATCATGTGGGGGCCTGATGCAGTCCCCAATAGACCTGCAGGATGACATCCTCCAGTACAACGCCAGCCTTGTGCCCCTTGGCTTCCAAGGCTACAGCGAGTCTGCCAACCAGCAATTTGTCCTGACCAACAATGGCCATTCACGTGAGGGAGTGACCTCCAAGACCTGAAGGGGTGTCTGAGCTTTCCTCAGCTCCCTGGCCTCTTCTGTCTGCCGGGGCAGGGGGTAGGGTGGGTTCTACTGAGGCACCCAGGAAGGAGGGCAAAAGGGAGCATTGAGGGATGCTTGGACCACTCTCTCCAGGGGATGCTGCTGGTCCTGGGCTCGGCTGGTTCTGTCGGGGTGGTACCTCTCAGAAGCGGCACATCTCTTGGGATGGGAGAGGGGACAGGCCTGAGCCCCTTGGCCTATTGGATTTGGTGCGAGAGTGAATTCTGGGGCACCATGAACAACTCAAGGGGCCACGGAGTTTACTGGGGGGCTTGCCCAGTCTTTGGAGTCAGACCAACCCGAATTTGAATCGTGGCTTGACTACTTATGAGTCGTGAGACTCTGGATAAGAATTTTAAACTCCTTGAGGTTTCATCTGGAAAATAGGCATATTGATGGGTACTGTAAAGACTAGAGATTATGTAGGTTAATATCCAGAATAGAGAGGTGCTTAATAAATAGCGATTATTATTGTTGTTGTTGTTATATAATTCTACAGCTTGGCAGACACTTCATGACAGGTTCTATCTTCATAGCCAAGTGTATAATACATGGATATATAAACAAACGTTCATCCATTGGTCTGCCATCATTTTCCAAGGGGAACCAAGAAGGTGCTTGTGCCACTGGAATAGCTTTAGTGAAAGGGGGACATTCTCAGAGAAAAAGCCCAGGCTTCTGACCTACAGGCTGCACCTCTCTGGTCCCCACCTCGTTGTATCCACTCGCCCCTGTCTAGGCCCCGGGCAGGTGATGCCTACCTGCTCTCAGGCGGCACTCAGCTGGCCAGGGCTCTGAAGACTGCCCCTCCTCTCCCTGCAGTGAAGCTGAAACTGCCCAAGGACATGCACATCCAGGGCCTTGGGGCCCGCTACAATGCCTCGCAGCTGCACCTGCACTGGGGGGACCAGAATGAACCTCACGGCTCGGAGCACACTGTGGGTGGGAAGCACTTTGCTGCCGAGGTGAGTGGGGCGGCCCGGCTGGCAGAGGATTCCCGGCGGTGGGTGGTCGGGCACCCTTCCACTTGACTGGTGTGCAGACAAGATCAGAGTGCAGGGGGTGAGGTGGAGGGGGCCGTCTCGCTCTACAAACCCACCCCAGCCCTGCTGGCAGCACAGGAAGGTACGGCCACTCCGGCCACGCTGCAGCTCATCCCCGGTGTCCCGCTTCCCTTCCTGTCCTGAACTTGCTGAGTTTGTTTCCATGTCTTTTACTGAGTGATGCTGCTCAGAAGGCAGTGAGTGCTCCCAGGGGGGCACAGTGGGACACACATGCCCCTTTTCTAGACATCGCCCTTCTGTTTGCACAGATTAAGATCCCACCAGCTTGTGTGGCTGACCATACCACTGCCAAATCATACAAGGCTAAGTGCTCCCCCAACTTTTCGGTTTTCTTCATATGCCATGCTGCTTGCATAAGTTTTTCCCATCCCATCTTTTCTTTCCCTGGGCATGGGTTGTGCTTGGAGCTTGGGGACCCGGGTCCAGGGTCACTCTTCTATTTGGCCACAAATCAAGGGATGACTGGCATTATGATGCGTAGGGCATTGTGGCCATCAGAGACTCACTGAGGATAGCTTGGGACATCATCACAGTGTTGCGTTACGTCGCTCTGAGGTGCTACCCCAAGTACCAAAGAAAACAGGAAGAGGAGCAGAGCTTCGTTCCTGCACTACAAGTGTTCAGCGGAGGCCGGGGGATTGAGCTGCTCCTTTGCAGAGTTCCCGTGGGATTGCACTTGGGGGTGTGGTTCTGAATGTTTAAAGGGCAATAAATACAAAGGGATAAACGCTACTGATCAGCTAACGGAGCCCATGGTAAACAGTGACACGACCATTCTCCTCTGTTCTTAAATGCCGAACTGTTTAATGTCTTAGGCTAATTAGAGGTCGAGTTACAAGAGGTGGAGGAGCTATAGTTGTGGCCCAATAGGATGGCCCTACTGGAGGTGCACATATTCCAGACCAGGCCCCTCTCTGAACCTCCAGGACTGCCATTTCTTTCAGCCTAACTGCAGTAAGGAGGCTTCTATTTTCCCACGGCGGGTAAAGGAGTTAGGGTGTAGGCTGAGAGGGTTTGGGCATTTAAAAATAGTTATTGAGGGCTTCCCTGGTGGCGCAGTGGTTGAGAGTCCGCCTACCGATGCAGGGGACACGGGTTCGTGCCCCGGTCCGGGAAGATCCCACATGCCGCGGAGCGGCTGGGCCCGTGAGCCATGGCCGCTGAGCCTGCGCGTCCGGAGTCTGTGCTCCGCAACGGGAGAGG
>NW_006794528.1:155237-177288 GCF_000442215.2 Lipotes vexillifer | reverse complement strand
CAAAAAAAAAAAAAAAAAAAAAAAAATAGTTATTGAATTTTCTGCCATTAAGCCACATCATCAGACCAAGAGCCTGGTGAAGATGGACCATAAATGTCAATAATAGAGAAAAAACATCAAGGTGACCCTAAAGTGGCAGATTCTCTATAGAGGGTCCTTGAAAGTGTAGCAGTTCTTCTGGCTTGAGTCTATATAAGAAGACACTCTTAATCCTCTCAGCAGGGAATTCCCTTCTGTTTGTATTAGTCTTCACCTCCTCTTGATTTCATCTGAACAAGTGAGAAAACTGCTAAAACAGAACACAAGCTCAAAGGTCAGCTGTAAAAAGAAATAAGGATCGGGACTTCCCTGGTGGTGCAGTGGTTAAGAATCTGCCTGCTAATGCAGGGGACACCAGTTCTATCCCTGGTCTGGGAAGATCCCATATGCCACGGAGCAGCTAAGCCTGTGAGCCAAAACTGCTGAGCCCGTGTGCCACAACTCCTGAAGCCCACACGCCTAGAGCCTGTGTTCCGCAACAAGAGAAGCCACCGCAATGAAAAGCCCGCGCACCTCAACGAAGAGTAACCCCCGCTCACTGCAACTAGAGAAAGCCTGTGCGCAGCAATGAAGACCCAATGCAGCCAAAAATAGACAATAAATAAAAAGAAATAAGGATCTAGGACCTTCAGGGTTTTAGCCACATAGAGTTCTGCACTGTTTCCCAAAGCAATGCCAGGCCAAGATGGTGTGGGGCAGTGTGGAGGCTACATCCTTTGCGGGGGAAAGATGGTAAAGTAGGAGCCCCTAAGAAATCCTTAATAGAGGGCCATTAAAAAGAAGAAATAATTTGATATAATTTTTTTTTTTAATTAGAAAGGGCCACTTGAAAAGTGGGGAACATTGAGCTGTATTCTTTAAAATATGCTTGAATTCTACTTATAATCACATAAGATGGGAAAAGAGATTAACGAAGAAAAAGGAAAAGAGAGGTAAAATCTCGGTGTTTCACAGTCTCAAGAGGCAAAGAATCAACTAAAATACATGTGATCATATATAATATCGTTTTTTGGAGGACAGGTGATACCACCTTTAGGATTAAAAATCAGGTTAAACAAAGTAGGAGGATGACACTCCTGCATGTCTAAGGGGCTTTATCAGAATGAAGTCATGTCTATAAGCTCTTAACGTCCAGAAGGGGAATGTAGAATAGACATAATATATTTAAACTACCCAAAAATTACAGGAATTTTTCTGTGAAGAATGATAAAGATTTCCAACAACATGCTTTATTGTTTAAAGCTTTAATACCTAAAGAAAATATAACATTGATCATATAAAAATCAATCCAAGGCATGACATAAGGGAGTTTGTGATACAAATATTACCTTAAATATGAGGTATTCAAAGGTGATGGAAAAAACCAGATATGTTCTTAGGCGCCTTGAGTGAGTAAGTGTGAGAAGGAGTTATTTAGGAGTAAGTGAAGATGTGAAGATGCCCAGATAGGGGTTCAACCAAGGAAAGTGTGTTAGGTATGTATCTATTGCTACATAACAATTTACCCTAAAAATTAGCAGTTTAAGACAACAAACACTTATTATCTTGCAGTTTCTGTAGGTAAAAAAATTGGGAGCAACTTAGGGCACTGGCTCTGGTTCAGAGTCTCTCATGAGACTGCAGTCATGGTATTGGCTGAGCTACAGTCATCTGAAAGCTTGACTGGGGCTGAAGGATCTGCTTCCAAAATGGCTTATATGGTGGACAAGTTGATCCTGGCTATTGGCAGGAGGCCTCAGTCCCTTGCTACATGGACCTGTTCATAGAGTTGCTTGGGTGCCCTTATGACATGACAGCTGGCTTTCTCCACAGTGAGTGATCCAAGTGAGAGCAAGGCAAAAGCCACAATGCCTTTTATGATGTGGTCTCAGAAGTCATATATTATCACTTCCACCTTACATGATTTATTAGAAGCAAGACATTTAGTCAATGCCACACCTGAGGGGAGAGGAATTAGGCTCTACTTTCTGAAGAACGAGTCAAAGAACTTGTGGATATATTTTAACACATCACATAAGGCAAGAGAGAACAGACAAAGAGCAGAGCAGGCTTGCTGGTAGACCTAAGACAAACTTCATTTCCTGTATAAAGCTGATGACAAGCAATACAAACTATTCCACTTTTGACAACTGCCAAGAGGTCCAGCTATAACCCTTTAGAACGGGCTAGAGCAGCCTCTGGCAGGAAACGAGGGATTATCTGAGATTTTTAGGAACACTTTCACTCTACAAATATCTATCCACCTGTTTCCTGAAGGCTGGAATTGTTTTAATATTGAGGCAAAAGCCACATCTGGAGAGAAGAGACACCAAAGGAAATGACAATTGAAACAAACACCAATGCAGCTGAAAATGGAAATGTTTACTAACAAATTGGTGGGGAGTCTCAGATCACAGACCTTAACCTTGTCATGTAGGGGGACGATGACAGATTCCAAGAGAATCAGGAGAAAGGACTGTGAAATAAAATGGAGTCACCAACGTCAAGGGGTTTTAAAATGGAGCTGGGAGGCCATTAAGGAGGTGAACCTTATGCACGTCCTCACCAGCGGGAACCATGAACTTCTGAACTGGGCCAAACCACCAATACTCCAAGGACTCTGCAAGAACACCTGCAACTTGTCACGTTAACGAACTTTTCCCTCCCTCTATAGTAACAGCCTTAGTATTCAACCATGTTTAGACAAGACTAGCTTCTGCCTCCAACTTGAAAATTACAAAATTCTTTGTAATGCAAACCTCCCTTCTTTGCCTTTAAAAGCCCCTTTTACTCCCTAGCAGGACACTGTTTGGGAAGCTACCCAAATCTGTGTGCCCCAAGTCGCATTCTTTGATCCAAACAAACATTTTTTTTGCTTGATTAAGAAAAAAAAAAAATCAGGTTAAACATTGTCAGAGCTTGTCATAACAATGTCTTAATGCTTACCTAGACTGTTTTTTAATTTTTTAAGACTTTTTGTTTTTTTAGAGCATTTTAGGTTCACAGCAAAATGCAGAGGAAGATACAGAGATTTTTCATATACCCTTTGCCCTCACACGTGCATAGCCTCCCTCATTACCAACATCACTCATCAGAGTTTACTTCGACATTTTTTTTTTTTTTTTTTTTTTTTTAAGGTACGCGGGCCTCCCACTGTTGTGGCCTCTCCTGTTGTGGAGCACAGGCTCTGGACGTGCAGGCTCAGCGGCCATGGCTCAAAGGCCCAGCCGCTCCGTGGCATGTGGGATCTTCCCAGACCGGGGCACGAACCCGTGTCCCCTGCATCGGCAGAAGGACTCTCAACCACTGCGCCACCAGGGAAGCCCTACCTAGACATTTTAAACCCAACATTTCTCAAAAACTTCTCTTTTCCTCACTTTAATAATGATAAGTAATTTCTGCTTTGAAAAAAAATGAGTTTAGAATGGTATTTTGGAGTCTACATTCATGGAGTAGCGTTTTTGTTTCATGGTCTCTTAAAATATAGTTGATAAAACCTTTATAAAAGTCATGTTGTGATTGTCTCCACCTGAGAGATAAATGCATGTCCTGCTTTGGGTACAAGTATGATTAAGTTACTGTTGGAGGTTTACTGCCCTGGCCCCCAGATCAAATGCAGAGTGGCCGGGCTTAGGCTGGGGAAGCCACATGAGACCATTTTGCCCCAGGCTCCAGAATAAGTAGGAAAAATCAGAAGGGAGAAGTGCTCCAAAGTATCCAAGCTTTTTCACAGCTAGTATAAAAGCCAATTTGTTCATTCATTCATTCAATATCTATTGTGTACCTGGTAATTTTCAAGCACCATATCAGACACTGGGATACCATGAGTGAATAAGATGGACAGACTGGCCTGGTGGACTTTGCAATCTAGAGGACTGAGAGAAAAGGGAACACTGGGGTGGCCATGAGGCAAGGGTCTGGGAGGCCGAATCTAGCTGGGGATGGGGGTGGTCTGTCCCTCCCATTGGATTCCAGTCTCCTGCAAAACTGAAAGCTTCCCATGGGTCCCTATCCCCTAATGGATAGCAACTCACCTCCCCTCTCCCACTGCAGCTGCATATGGTCTATTATAACTCGGACCTGTACCCCAATGCCAGCATCGCCATTGACAAGCCAGAAGGCCTCGCGGTCCTAGCTGTTCTCATAGAGGTAAGAGATGTTGAGAGGCATTTTACATGAAATTTGAAGTCAGGATGACATCAGACTTGGCATTTGGTTCCATGCACACCTGTCTGTTCTGTTTCAGCTGTGTCTTGACTCTAGAACAGGGGCTATTTCCCCACAGGGTTCCTGCTCTCTTGGCCTGGAGGCAGCCCTTTCTGTGGCTGGACAGCAGGAAAGGGCATGTCCCAGGTGACACTGGAAAGATGAGTCCTAGTCTCCAGCCCTATTGCATAATCAAGGAATTGCCAAGTTGGACAGGACCTGTCGGGGGTGGGGAATCATTCACTGCTGCCCCATCACATGCCTGATACAATTTCCAGCATCCAAGCTCCATCCTTTATAGGAACCCCAGCATAGTTCTTTCCTTAATCCCAGAACGTGGGAACATCTCCTGATTTGCTTGCATTTTTCCCCCTAAGGAGACAGCACATATGTCGTTTCTCAACATGTTTACTTGCCTGATTTGGCTTTCATGAACTCAAGCTCCCTTAAGTTCTGGTTAGAGAACATGCTGTTTGTGGCCTTTAAGCTCACAGCCAGATAATCAGGAGCACAAGCTCTATCTGTTGCTCCGGGACACCCCAGCCCCAGTGCCTTGAGCTGGAAATAGGATGTCCTGAGATGCAAGAGGGCAGGACCATTCCGCCAACCCTCTAACAGCCTAGTGATGCATCATAACTGTCCTAGTAAAGTGTATCCTTTGGGGAGGATCTCAGCAGTGGTGATTACACACCCTCAGCAGAGCCCTTCCATTCACAATTGTCAAGCCGAGCTCAGCCTATTGAATTCTGTCCCTGTTCAACCTGCCCCATCTCTATTGCAGATGGGCTCCTTCAATCCATCATATGACAAGATCTTCAGTCACCTTAAAGATGTAAAGTACAAAGGTGAGAGGTTCTTGGATGCTTGTGCATTCACTCTTGTGTGAGCTGAAGAACCCATGCAGGGGGCCGGGTACTGTCTGTGACCAAGTCCTAGGATCAGATGGCTCAGAATGGGGCTAGTTCCCCTTCCTAGGCTGTCATATGCTCAGCTGCACCTCTGCCTTGGGGAGCAAGATGACATCATCCCCCAACATGTCTCTCCAGGCCAAGAAGTGTCCATTCCGGGTTTCAGCATTGAAGAGCTGCTGCCGAAGAGGCCTGAGGAGTACTACCGCTACCAAGGGTCCCTGACCACACCTCCTTGCTACCCGACCGTGCTCTGGACGGTTTTCCGGAACCCTGTGGAAATTTCCCAGCAGCAGGTAACTGTCGTGCTCCTTCTTGTCAGAGAGCACGTGGTACCTCGGACCCTACCACCACCCATATCATAATCAACGACTTGATTTCCTCACTTAAGAGTTTCACTGGCAGCTATTCAAAACCTCTCCAAATATCACAGGGGCTTGGAAGCACTT
Organism: Lipotes vexillifer; assembly: GCF_000442215.2. NCBI lineage: Eukaryota > Metazoa > Chordata > Mammalia > Artiodactyla > Lipotidae > Lipotes > Lipotes vexillifer. Next base: position 171,707 of record NW_006794528.1, on the reverse strand, counting down.
CAGAAATTACAGGCTGAGCTTCAAAAGTGGAGCTATCGAGTCAAGTGGGGAAAATGAATCTGTCTCCACAGTTCTTTAAATAAGAGCTGTTAGGCTGCGTTTCCTAACATATCCCTTAGTGCATAGTGTCTACCTCCCAGGCGGGAAAGAGCATGCCTCCTTTACAGGGGCAGAATAAAGATAGGATCAGGTTAGACTGTTTAACAAAGCCGAGGGGATGGGGATTACAGCAATGAGGAAGTGAGGATCTCTGCCCTCGAGAAGCTCACATTCTAGTGCAAAACTGGGGGACAGAGTCCTTAGGAATCATCTCTAACCCTCTCATTTCTTAGGTGATGAAAGCAAGGGTTAGAGAGTTGAGGAAACTTGGGGATCACCAGCTGGTTAGTGACAGAGCTAAGACCCAAAGATAGAGCTGAGTTCCAGGTCACTGCCGGTGTCTCTACCCTGCAGCTGAATTTCATCAGTCGGAAGCATGGCTGCCCAGGAGACGGGGCCAGGGGGCCGCTGCACACTGGCTCACGGCCCCCACCCACTTCATGAGCCAGCACAGCTCTCACTGCTGCTCCTTCCTTTCTACTATGAGCTATTGATCTGAGTAACCTCGATAAATGGCAGCAAGTAGGCTGACAGGAATAAAGACATGATGAATCAAGAGATAAAATGCTCAGCAAGGCAGTAATATGTCCTAACCCAAAAACTGCCTTGGAAACAGTTACATGATCTATGTGGGTGTATGAAAATACCATGGAACTAGAAGTCAGATGACCTGTGAGACTCTTGCCTCCCTCTTTTGGTTCCTTTTGACGGGACCATCAGACTAAGGCCCAGGCCCCTCTGATTCAGAGCTGGGTCCTGAATGAGGCTCAGGAGAGGAATGCAGTCTCCGTGGGAGGCTGAGGAACCCCTCGCCACCCCAGGTTTCCCTCCCTGCAGGGCAGATTTCAGGCTCAATCAGGAGTTGACAGCACGAACCCTTCCGGCAGCCCCGGGAGGTGGGAAGACAGTGGGAAGACACACGGGCTCGCCGAGCCCCATCACTCAGACACCAGCAGGGGCGAGGCAGCTTCTGGCTTCCCCACTGCTTTCTCAAGGGTCTCCTGCCAGGCCTCGGAGGTGAGATCTGGTGGACCTTTCCCTCGAGGTCAGGCAAGGGGGCGTCACTCTGCCCGTGGCGGGTGTTTCTGCTCTTCCCCCGCAGCTGATGGACTTGGAGACAGCCCTGTACTGCACAGGGGTGGAGGACCCGTCCCCTAGAGAGATGATCAACAACTTCCGGCAGGTCCAGAAATTTGATGAGAGGCTGGTGTACGTCTCCTTCCGACGTGAAGGTGAGGAGATGCAGTGTGTGGCGAGTGTGGTGCCGAGATGTCTGTTTTGTATGCAATCGGGTGCCCTGCTCTTGGGCACTGTCACTGATACCCTTAGGAGACGGGTTAAGAGCATTCTGGCTGCCAAGGGAACCAGATGCGTGAGGAGCTACTGTGTGTGGGTTTACTGAGGTCTCCCTCCACTGACCTTGACTTCCCTGAGTCTTGGTAGAGAAGCGCGAGCCAGGCCCTCCAGGTGCATGGACCAGAACAATCATTAAGTCTGGCAGTCTCCCACAGATGGGGAAGAGAGGATGTTCTGGGGGCCTCTCTGCCCTGAAGAACTACCTACCCCTTCTCCTAAGATACATGATAGGGCCCTTTTCATGAGATCAAACCTTCTAACTTCTTACAGGCTTTCCTGGCATCAAGGCCCATCTTTGGCCTTGCCAGGTGATTCCTGGCACCACCAGCACCACCAAGATCCAGGGATGCTCCTTTGTAAGGCTTTAGAAAATGGGCATAACCCACATCCGAGCCACAAGCAGCTCATGGTCTAAAGTAGCAGGGCCCGTTAGACAAGAAAGTATCTTCAGAACTGCCTTTTGTCTCATCTCCTTGAAGCTTGCACAGGCATCCGAGATCTATACGGAATGAAGCTTAATAGTTCGGTTTCTTCCTGAGCTATGGAAGCTCAGTTCTTCCTTTTAAATCTGTAACCATAACCCCCCAGAGGGACAGTTAACATCTTGACTTGCTTGGTATCTACATCAAGACAGCTGGGAGCTGGGGGAAAGGGGTGAGGGGCCCACACTCTTCAAATCGCTAAGTTCACTTTCTCGCATCACTTGTGGCCAAGCTGGGCCAAGGGTTCACATTTAAGGATGACCATTAACCCACTTGTCAGAGAATCAGCTCTCCTCATCTCACATGGGGCACCTTGTTCTGTTGTTGTTCCTTTCATAGCGTGTGAGATTGTAACTATCACCTGCTAAGCTTAGTGGACCACATGAAGATTGAATTTCAAGGCCCTTGCCAGAAAGCTTTAGAAACATGCCCTTCTGAACTGACCCACACATATGGTCAGAATTACGTCCTTCTCTGTCAGTTACTTAATCAAGAACCGTCCAAGAATTTATCTTTTGTGTTCTCCTCTCCAGATGTCACTAGTTAAGGTCATTTTCCTCTTCTGTTCACCAGTTTCTTGGTCTGCAAACTGAATCTATAAACAATGGCCCCTCCTAAAAATTGAGGATGTACATGATGATAACTATACCAACTCCTTTTCCAGGAAACACCTCAAATGCACAGAATTATCCCCTGGTGTTCTATTCTAGATATAACATTCTCTTTTCCTATTTTTCTAAATGAAGTATATAGTAGTCAAGGGTTAAATGGAAATACTTCAACTCTTAAATAAAATAAAACTCCTCCTGGAGATAAGGGACTCTGCCCACATAGATCAGGTAGAATTCTGCTTGTGACTCAAGGATAATAGTCAGCTCTGTTCTCTGGGCTAAGTCTCTACAAGTCACCAGGGGTGGTGTGACAGATACTCCCCAACAGTCAGCAGACCCAGGTTCAAGGCCTCACCTTGTTTCCTCCTGGCTATATGACGCAGGCAAATCATGTCCCTTCTTTGGCCTTGGTTTCTTCAGCCATAAAATGATGGGTTGGACTAGGTGAGTTAACGTCCTTTCGGTGCTAACACGTTCTGATTCTAAATGGACACTAACAACTGTCCATCCTGACTTTACGTTGCAGGGACAGTGTGTGAGGGCAGTTACAGAGGAGCAGAAGAAAGCATGCAGGAACTTGACATCCAAAAGTAACGCCCACGTGTACAATGAACTGTAGCCTCGGGGATAATTAGCCATCTTCTTAGACCAGTTCAGGTCTAAGCTGGCGCCTGTAGAGCAGGCAGTGCAGTCAGGCTGGTAACAGAGCGCTTCCAGTAGACCCTTCCCAGTCTGGCTGGGGGAGCTTGAGGGGCCTCTAAGCAGAAGCCCCCAGACCGGCTCCAGCTCAGGACATGGAGATCACAGTCCAAATGCAGCTTTGCCGCTGCCCCTCCAGCACGGCTTACCCAGAGCTGCTGCTTCCAAAGGCTGGGCTGGGCTTTCTCCCTGGAGTAAGAATCTGTGGCAGTCCAAGGCAAACCTGTTCATTTGGAGGCTGATTATAGAAACTGGGCCAGAATTCTCCCCTTCCCCTCATTTCCCAAAGACTTGGGCAGCAAATGGGGCTATCCCCTAAGAAACAAGGATGAGGCAGCCCCAAAGGAGTGAAGCCCCAAACCTCATCCCCCGAGGGGCGCCTGCAATTCACAAGGGCCTTCACACACCAACGTGGAGCAGGTCTCAGACTGTAACATGCCCTTTTAGGTTGATGGGGTAAGCTTGTTTGTCAGTGGGAACCTTGAGCAATTTGGACTCAATTGTTTGCATGCTCTTCCACTGAGGCATGTCTGTAATTAGGGGGTGGTTTAATTCAGGGTCTTCTCTGAAAGTTCACAGGAACTATGGGGTTGGAAAATGAAAACTCTGGAGTTTTCTGCCAGGAAAAAAGTAATGTTAAGGAAATCCCTTACGAAAGAAAGTGCACGGACCTTGAGAGGGGGATCCGAGGTTTAACTAAATTGGAACAACTGGGACTGGATCACTTAACTGGACCCTGTATTTTCTTCAGCTGTGCTAGAAAAGGAACACAGAGCTTGGTTTCTGTCCTTAAGAGGTGTAGGGTCTATGACGGCCCTAGGGCAGGGTTTCTCAGCCTTGGCATCAGCATGTCAATACTGACATTTGGAGCTGGATAATTCTCACTGTGAGGGCTGCCCTTTGCACTGCAGGATGTTTAGCAGTGTCCTTGAACTCTACCCTCTAGATGCCAGCAGCATCCCCCCCCTGTGACAGCCAAAACATCTCTAGACATTGTCAAGTGTCCCTGGGGGAGGAGGGGCAAAGTTGCCCCTGATTGAGAACCGCTGCTCTACGGATCGTACAATGACTTTCCTAGGCCCAGAACTTTTTTTTTTTCCCCACTCGTAACACAGGATTCTAGGGTTTTATGTCACATGCCCTGGTCTTTATTCTATTCTATCCCTGTTTCCCATCTTCCTTTAGAATTTGAGTAGGTACTCTTCTTGTGTAATTGGGTAGGGCCAAGGCTAAGAGAAGCAGACGAGAGAGAACTATTCACCCTTCAAAGAAGCATACCAATTCCTTCACCGGGGGTCCAGAATCCCCTCATCATTCTATTCCTTCCTGTTCGTATGATTTTTTTTTTCTCTCGTGTATTTTGTTTCTTGTTGCCTTTGATTAACATGCCCTCTCCTTGTGGAGAGATGAAAGTCACGCCAGGCACTTTTTTTCAGCTCTTATAAAGTGCCTCTTCCAAGTGGCACAAATCGAAGTCTTGAGCTGAAGAGAGGAAACAAGACTCACGTCCTCCAGGTGGGGTCTTGGAGAGGAGGAACACATCCTGGGAGCAGTCCAGATCTCGTAGGAGTCAGCTGCCCGATGTGAGGAAGGAGAAAGACAGTAGAGGCACATCTATATAGTTCAGGGGCCCGATTCTCGGTTCCCCAAAGTTGACCTCTTCCCAGCCAAAGACACCAACGCTGGATCCAGATGGCAAAGGGTAATAAAGCCAGACCAATAAAACCCAAATGCCAATGTTATCAAGTTCTATTTTCAACATGTCAGGGCAAGGAAAACTTCAAGGCCAAGAGGAAGCCAAAAAGTTTCTATAATCGTGTCTTCAGCGTGCGTGCTCTGGGCGAGTGCATGTCACATGCCTCAGAGCCTGGAGCCAGCTGAGGCGACACTTAGACAAGGACGCTGGGCAGTCGAGCCGTAGGGCTTTCCCCCTCAGCAGAGCTGTGGAGTAGCCTGAATCTGCTTGACCCTGAGGGACCTGGGTAGTTTCATAAAATGTTTAAAAAAGAGAGAGAAAAAAACCTTACAAAGCTAAGATGGCTAATCATCTAATTTTTTGAGACTAGAATGTATGCTTTGTGGTTATTGACCTTGTCAACTTTCTAAAAGTCCCTATTTATAAATAAATGCTATTAGATGGAAAAAGATTAATGCTTCCAAAGGATCCAAGTGAAAGACCAGAGGAGTTCCCCTTAAAATCCCCTACCCCGGATACAGGGTCTGAATAGTCAGGAATGATCGTCAAATGTGCTAAGAAGTGGAGTCCTAGTCACACCTAATGCAGTTCAACACACCGCGTGTTACTGAGCACGTCCCACGTTAGCCACTGCGGGGAACAGAAAAGCCCCACCAGGGATGTTCTCTTGCTCCCAACAATAAGCCTCTGAGCCAGACAGCGGGAGAAGGGGTCACGCGGAAAGCTGATCCTTCCAGCATGTCTCCCCTGCTCCCATCCTGCTCTGTGGGGCCTCCTTCAACATGGCAGGTGCTTTCATGTGTGCATGCTATTGACTTTTGCACACACGAGTCCCTTTGTCTGGGATGCCCCTCACCTCTTCCACCAGGAAAAAATTTTCAAGACCCAACTCCAACCATATCCTGCCAAAGTCTTCCGCATGCCCCCGAGGGTGACTTACAGTCTCTCCTGCTTCAGTGCAGCTGAACTTGTTCATCTGTGTTATAGTTTTTAGCACACCACAGGGTAATGATGTATGACCACGCAGGAAAAAAAGAAAACACATGCCTCTATTACCCACACACCACGAGCCCCTTAAAGCAGGGGCTGTGGGCGTCTTACTAGCCTTTTGTGCCTGGCACCGTGCCTGGTGCTCATTACAAGTCCGAAGGAATGGAGCCGACCCGTCTCCCTTCCCCTCTCCCCACCAGTGTCTTCTCCGCAGAACGATCTAAACAGAAGCCTGACCGGTTGTCAAGTTTGTTTTATTAAGTCTTATTTTGCTTTGTTATCAATTTGCCAACAGCATTCAAATCAATCTATTTGTTGAGGAAGACGTAAAGATCAGAACATAGCTGTCAAGTGTTAAAGGTCTGGGATGGGATGGGGATGCTGAGGGATGCTGTCAGGCCTTCTGTCATCTGGCCCGACAGGGGTAAGAGCCCCGGTCCCACCACCTGTCATTCCTGCAGCACAAACAGCCTGACCCCCAAAGGGAACTGAGAGCATGAAGCACCCAGTGCTGCATAATAACCCTCGCCCACTGTCCCAGGGTTTAGGCCCCCTCAGAGCAGCACGGCTCTCTCTTCTGGGTCTTCATTCCTGCAATCTGGAAGGCAAAGCCCTCAGGCCCTAGCACGGTCATAGAAAACCAGTTCCCACATGTAATCTGGCGGCATCTTTTGGGCAGACTTTTTGGTAGAAATTATTTCTTCAACGGGGTTCCACAGTGTTAAGAAAAACTCCAGTAAAATATGTCCTCTTAAGATAGTTATGCTCTGTGGTTACGGAGGGCATCTTCCTTGCTTTTCTTACCAAAGCATCATCCAAAGAGAGGACCAGCATTTCAGTTACTTGAGTCTATGACTTGTATTAAGCATAATAACAAGAGTTTTACCATCTGAAACTGGATTTTATATATTTAAACTCTCAAATCCCTGCTAAACCAAAACTCTCCCTGCCTCTTTTATAAGACTGGAGGCTGCTAAAGACATACACCTATATGTATACGTATCTAATCACTGTGGAACATGTCACCTACTAAAACAGTCCATACTTTAAAATAATACACTGAAAGGAAAAGGATTGTATTCCTTTCATTCAAAACTCTGTTTGAATACACAGAACTGCAAATCGACCTAGAAAATGCTAGACTTCTTTCAGGAACTGCAAGCTGTGTAAATAAGGTGCTTGTTCCTCCCGCTGGACTTTTCTGCGTGTGCACCTGAGGCTTCAGAAGACCTCAGACACAGTTAACCAGCATCCCCCAGGTCCAGCAAGACGCCCGTGGAAGACGCAGCACCTGAGCCAGCCAGACAGGTAGCAGTGCCCCGTGGCGAGCAGCTTGCTGATCTTCTCGGGGATCTGTACCTTCCCGGGTGAGGCACGTGGTACTGGAGTTCTTCTCTATCTGTGTGATTTCCTTCTGTGTGTCGTACTGCCCTCCTTCTGCTGACCCTGACTTGCACTGGAGCCTTGTATGGAGAGCAGGCAGCTCTCCCACGTCTGTGTGGCACGTGCCCTCGTACCTGCCAGCTCAGGGGCCCCTTCGTTGCGTTCTCACCCCGTGCCTCTCATGGGCCATCTCTGTCAACCAGCCTGTCTCATTTCTCCTGTCTGGCCCACTGTGCTTCAGTGGGAACTCCCTGTCTCACCTGCCATTCAGAAACCATTTCTGTGTTTAATCTGCATGTGAATCTTTGCCCCTCCCTGCACCATCTTTTGATGCCTGTTCTCTGCTCAACAGCCCAGAGGCGCTGCGGGGATGCAGGCTTCGGCTTCTCTCTCTGGGCACTAGTTCCCTAGTCGCCCCAACAGGTCTCCTGATGCCTTTTGTGACCTCCCCTCTCCCTTTAGTTAGCAGATGCTCTGGCATCTGCCTCCAGTGGGACCCAAGCCCTGCGCTTTATCCAGCTCGGCAGAGGAGCTCTGCTCCTTGATGCTTGGTGCTGTCTCACCTGGCAGGAGATAGCATCTCAACGTCATCTTCCTGCCCTGAGGTTCCTGGCGGGTAGAATTCCCACGAGGCGCCGCCCTCGCTGCCATTCCTCTTCCCAAGGGGCTTATGCTTTTCGCTTGCTCAGTCAAGCTGCTTTGTTTTCTGCTGCATCAAACACTAGGCTGTAAAGCATCTGTCCCAGTCTCTGGGGACTTCCTTGTCTTCATACCTGCTTGGTCTTGTTTCATTGTTTCCAAGGAGAGGCAAGTCATCATCCAGGAGCAAGGAACCCACATTAGAGCCCTGGATTAAATTAGGCTGCTGTTTATAGGGCCTAATACAGCCAAGGACACTGCTCAGTGACACAGGAAAGCCAGACTCTCCCTCCAGATCAGCCACCCAGCTGCGCCACGTGCGCATGAGAAAAGTCTCATGCCTGGGGCCTTGCTTCCAAGCCTTCACTCTGCTCCCTAAGCCCATGGCCTGAGGGCACCTCCTCCAGCCCCAGAGCGGGGCTGTCAGTTGTCTGGGGGCCTGTGTGGCTCTCAGGATGTTTGAGGTGACTGTGAAAGCGACGACTTTAGAAACCTGGACGGCTTAGCCAAGTGGAGGCTTACTAGTAATAGTCTTATGTGGCAAGAACTAGTTTAGTACCACAAGCATCTGGAGCTTTAGGAACAAAACAAAAAAAGTGTATTTCATCAAAAAGGCTTGGAAAAGAAATCACGACTAGTTGGGTTTTTCTTCAGTGGTTGTTGTTTTTAAGATCCTAGAGGCCTTAGTTACCTCTAGGTAACTTAAAAAACAAAACAAAACAAAACAAATTATAGTGTGCAGAGGCCACAGGCCATGCAGGGAACAGAACATGTGCTGTACAAACACTTGATGCTTTCCTCAGGGGGAGACTCACGTCCTGAGGATCTCCCCAAGCCACAGACTGGTCCCTGTGTTCGGGGCAGGGAATCGAGCGAGGGGAGCCACACTCTCTGCCACCTGGGAGGCCGTGGGCTGCCAGTGGTGACCAGCAACAGCCAAGAGAACAGGCCACCCTGCCCTTTGTGGACGGCTCCTATCCATACCTGCCCTGCTTATCCTTTCAACAGTCTGGGGCCACCTGGGAAGCCAGACCAGGGACAACTAGGGCCCAGCTGTGGACCAGGGAGGCTACTGGCTCAATATTAGACTGTGAAGGAAGACAGCAGGGAAGGAACTCGGGGCTGATGGCCCCAGGGGAATCAGCCAGACTGGGGCCAGATGGCAGGAGAAGGGGCTGAGCAAAACCTAACCCTGCAGTCTCAGGTCTGGTTCCCCAGGGTATCAAGTGCCCCAAGGGGAGGTGGTCCCTGGCCCTCTGCCTGCATCTCACACTTGATCGGGGCTCTCGCGGGGTCTCCATCGCCATGGTGGGCTCTATGGGCACAGGCTCTCCTGAGTGTCTGGCTGGGTGGCCACCATCTGCACAACTCTGGCTTCCAGTGTGAACTGGAACAACCCCCCATCCCCTCCCCCGCACCACAAGCTAGAAGTTTCCACTGAGATCAGAAAACCACCAGACAGGCGGGTGTGTGTAAGCAGAGACTTTCTTTAGATGGAGAATCTGACTGGAAGAATGAGGAATAGTTCTGAGAACCTGGAAGCAGCTGGGGTAACCTGGGGGCTTTGTGACTGGGCTGCTCTGTGTTACTCGAGAGGACAGGCTCACTCAGGGCCCTCCCCAGAGAGGTTCCTAGCAGGCTGACCATCGGATTTCACCTTAGATCACTGGGCACTATTTCGGCGCCACTGAGGACCCCACTAACTCACCCCATTCATCTCCAACAATAACTTGCTGAAGAAGCCACTCTCCTCTGTCTCCACGTAGCAGGGAAGAGAGGTGGAGGGGCTACTCCATACCAATGGTGGAGGGGCTACTCCATACCAATGGTGGAGGGGCTACTCCATACCAATGGTGGAGGGGCTACTCCAGTTTGTCCACTGGGGCCAAAGCAAAAGTAGAACCAAACCATGACAACAGTACTGGATGAGGATGGGTGTAGAAGGCTGGTGACAGGTTCCAGCCAAGCTCTGCTGGCCCCAGCCAGCTAGAACCTGGCAGCTTCCTTGCTGAGGAAGAGAGGTAGGTGCCAGAGAAGCAGATGACAGCCCACCAAGGTAGACTCCGATTCTTACCCTTCCTCACCTTCCAAGTTGGCCATATTGTATCAAAAACTGAAGTCTTAGCCACGCAAAGAGACTGTTGTGATTAAAGGAGCATCAGAGGGAGGGATCATGGTGTGAATTCCCTGAGTGGGCAATTCCTTCTACCCCATCAGGCACCTGAGCCAAGAGTGAACATCCCCAGGAGGGCTGCATCAGCCCTGTACCTCCACCCAAACAAAAGGTAGAGCTTTGCTCAACACACTGGTCAAATCTGCCAGGGTTTGACTCGGTTAATTTCCAGTCTTTTCCCCTCCCCTTTGAAGTGCCAGACCCTGCCTACACAGGACCGAGTCTGGGTATGTGGCCAACCGGCCGTGCATGCTGCAGCTGGGTGATCACTGTGATTCTCGGTGTGATCTGGGCCTGTGATTCTTCAAGCCCACCCTCTCTGCTTCTCTGTGCTATCACTCTGACTCCTGACCCCCTCCTCACCGTGTGTCTTACCCTCAGGTCACTCTCTGATTCAAAGATGAGCTGCCAATCAAATGCTCCCCTAATGAACGACGTAATCACTTTATAGCATGTGTACATTCAAAAAGCCTATCCAAGACCTTCTGTTTGCCAGGATGGGAAGCCACTGCCTAAAAACTAGGCCTAAGCCCAGTATGGAGGTTGGGTGACCAGCCAGTTGACCTTGGCAATGGGCCCTGGTTGTTTTGGACTGCTTAGGACTGTGTAATGGAACTTGGGGCCAAAGCTGATAAAGAGGCATCTCAAGGGGCCTTAAATCCAGCAAGCAAAAAATGGAATAAGTTCTTATTCTGTAGCCCAGGGTTTCTCAAAGTGTGGTTCATGGACCACGTACATCAGCATCAGCTAGAGGTGTTTGGTTAAAATGCAGATTCCTGGGCCTAACTCTAGATTGAATCAGAGTCTCTGAGGGTTGGGCTCAAAAAAAGTCTACATTAGACACAAGCTCTTCAGATGATGCTGGTGCAAGTTTGAGAACCCCTGCTGGAGAATCGCTACAATTTGCAAATGGCCCCCTGTGAGTACTCCAGCCAATCCTGCTAGGCCAAAGACCAGAGCCTAAGAACAGAGATGGGGAAATTACACCTTTCTGTGGATGATTCTGCAGCTGTCATTTGACTGCACACACATGTGCTATGGGGATGAGATGAAGGGGAAGGGAAGATTGTAATGAGTGTGCACTACCCCTCAACAGGCATCGCCCTTTTTCTGGCCCTGGCTGGCGTTCTGGGCATCTGTATTGTTCTGGCAGTATCCATTTGGCTTTGCAGAAGGAAGCAGAGGTGAGCTGATTTGGGCCCAAGATGGGAGTGGGTGGCTTTGTGTCCATGAGGATTGATCTGTTCAGGAAGGCAGCCTGCAGAACGAACAGCCCTGTCACCTGTACCAACACTTATCCTTGGTTGGCTTGGGAGTGCCATTTCCCAGACACCATTGATCCAGTGAGGCACTGGATGCTGGTGGTTCAAGAGTCATTGCACTCAGAGTTGGAGGTGTGTGTGCCAGCTTTGCTGCCACTGCTAAGACCTTGGACAAGCCTCTTGATTTGGAAGGGAGGTCCCATTTACCTACACACAAGCACCAAGGCTGTCTTCTTTCCAAGATCTTGACATCCGGTTTTTCTTCCCTGAACCCAGAAGAAAACTGGGGGAAATTTTTTGATTTCTTACTCACATTGATGCCCTTTGCTTGTGTTTTTATTGTCATGTTTAGTTTTTCCTAAAACCTAATTTATTTTTCCTGCTATGAAAAAAAGAGGATGTCAGAAACCCTGTAGGAATCAGAGATTTGAAGCAGGGTGGTAATGAGACCTTCATCAAAATGCAGGTCTAGTATCGTCAAGCGTTAAAAGAGAACAGTTGAAAAATGACAGGTTCCCTTTCGGTTAATGCTTTACTGGGGGGCGTTTCCTCCCAAGACCAACAGAACTGGAGAAAGGTCTCCAAGGGAGGAATCTGACTTGCCTCATTCCATAGCTGAGTTGGGCTGCTCTTGCCTCTCTTTCCACTTTGACTAACCAACACTCATGTGTCCTTGCTGTTCCAGCAGCAAAAAAGTTGCCAACAAAGGAGTCATCTACAAACCGGCCATCAAGCAGGACACTGAGGCCCATGCCTGAGGCCCTGGCAAGCCCAGGTGTGTCCAAGGAAGGACCTGGCTTTGGACACAACCTGCTGTGACTCCCTGGACACTTGAAATACCTGAGGGTTCTCTGGAGTTCTACCCACAAGCACCCCAGACCCTTGGGGGACCCCACCATCCTGATGCCATGCCACCCCCAGTGGGAGCGTGGATGGGGAGAGCTTGCCTAGGATGTGGGAAGTCTGAGCTGTCTGCTTCGTGAGTATGAGACCATGAAGTGGTCCGGATTCGGGGAGCACAAACCACGTCGCCCGCTGCGGGCTGTTAATGGTTAGAAAACACTCTCATCCAGGACTTCACTTGAATGTGGTTTCCAGTGTCCTGGGAATTCTGCTTTTTGTCCATGCTTTCAGATCAGAACACGGACTCTCTCTGCACTCAGACTTAGGCTCTGCTCTTGAGACTCAGTTTCCTTCCTCAGGGAAGGGCTTGTTGTCTGCTTTCCTTCTGCCATGACAAAACCTTTAGTCTGACCTTACAGCTGGGGGGACGGGGGTAACAGGAAGGGTCAAGGTGTCCGAGACAAAAAGAAAACAAGAGATATTCTTTGTAATATAGTAGAGGCATTTTCCAAGTCCTGCCCTTTGTTTGTTTTTTTCTTTGTTTGTCTGTTTAACTTCTTTATTGGAGTATAATTGCTTTACAATTGAATCAGACGCACTGAATGGACCTCAGAGAGAGAGAAGACACGTAAGATCTGGAAGAGTCTCACTTTGGAATGAGAAGTGGAATCAGAAGTTGCTTGTCAAGCCCTAAGTGTGAGGACAGAATATTAAGCCCGACCCAACCTCCTGTCAGGGGTGTCGTTATGTTTCATACTTTACGGATTTTATAAATAATTTGGCTGTTCCTTGAAAATGTGTTGTTGCCTTCTCTCTCCTCGAGGAGACGTGAACTCTGAGATGACCTAAGCTGCTTTTGTGTCTAAAGGGAACAGAAGCAAAATGGTTGAAGGGCTTTGTCTCTCCTGCCCAAATTTTATCTCTACCACCTTTGTGGTCTGTGTCCCTACTGTCAACCTGGAACTGGGACCTACCAACTTCTCTGACTTGGAAGAAGATATCGAGCCATGGCTGAGTTAAAGTATATTTTCAAACTATGAAAGCAGGAAGTTATCTGTGCAGGGCCTGGCATCATGGTGTTCAGGGACATTCCATTATTTCTGGCCCCTGAACACCATGATGCCAGGCCCTGCACAGATAACTTCCTGCTTTCATAGTTTGAAAATATACTTTAACTCAGCCATGGCTCGATATCTTCTTCCAAGTCAGAGAAGTTGGTAGGTCAGAAGGTTCTCTGTGAACTGCAAGGTGTCAGCAGGAGAGGTTGGTGGTGGGGGCCTCCTTCTCAGTCATGGAACTAACTGGTCTCTGCTGGGCTCTTACATCGGTGGGCGGAGAATAAAGGAGTTACGTCATCCCAGAAACTGTCTATGTCACTTGGAGGGAAGACCATTCCCTGACACTGGCTGCCTCTACAGGAAAGCGCTGCTGAAGCTTCTCTGCTTCCCACTGACCCCTGGGAGGGCCCAGGTGCTGTGCTGGGCGCACGGTAGGTGACGGTAACAAAGACGAGGCCCTGGCTGGGGCAGGGACACAGGGAAGGCCCTGGCTTCTCTGCCTCTCACGAAGGGGAGGTAGGTCTTCAGTCTCTTTGCTCTATTTCGTTAGTGTCAAATGGTAAAAACCTATACTTATTTCCTTAATAAACATTCTAGGACTTTGCTGCATTGACTATTAATCCCATTTTAGGTTCCACCTTAAATTCTTTTCCCCTTCACTCAACTCTCTAAATTTTCATTGAAAATATTTGATCTATATTTAGATTTCATAAAAATTTACCTTTGAAAAAGCATATTCACGTACCCAAGTTGCTCCAAACACAAAGTTTTCCAAATAACTGAATTATCAGCTTTTAAATTTATTAAAATAAAATAAAATAAATGGGAGTTTCTCAGTTTCAGTAGCCACATTCAAAGTACTCAGCAGCCACACGTGGCCAGTGGCCAGTATAGCCACTGTGCAGATATGGAACCCTAACCTCCTTTGACATATCCTTTGGAAGGGTTAAACCTAGATGACTTTCACACAAAATAAACCCTGGAAGAAAGCTCTGGAAGGTGAGGATGGGGGACAGGATACAGAGATGGGGGAATCCAGAGAGGGTGGATATGGAGGATGGGCGAAAAGAGGGCATACGGAAAATCAGGCCCAAGGGAAGCAGGCCAGCAGCCCTTAGGCGTGGCTCCCCTTATCCTTGCACCCCTTCCCCTCGCCCCTTCCGGGGGTCCCCAGCCCTCCCTGACCTGGCCACACACCCTTCAGCCACGCTCTGGGTTCCAGGTGCTCAGAGCGACCCGGTCTAGGGCGTCCTTGCCTTTGTGGGAGCTCCCGCTGCGGGCATGAGGGCGCCTGGTTAACTTCCGGGGACCTCGCTGCAGGACCCTGGCCAGGTGCCAGGTGCTACCTGCCCCCTGTGCCCCCAACACCCCCTCCTAATCTCCTCGGAGTCTGAACATTCCCGCGCCGGACAATGCGGTGCGAACACATTCTCTACTGGAACCTGCCATCCTGAAGGGGGCGAACGCCTGAAACCCGAGTCTCTTGACTTGTTAGCTGTGCCCTGTCCCTCACGTTAGAAGGAGTCACCTTCCTTTGAGATGTGGGGAGAAGCTCGAGACCCACTTACAGGAGGAAATGAGACCTCCCGGGCCACCTGCCGGGCAGCAAAGGTGCCTCCTGGGCAGTGGGTACCATTTTGGCATCACCATGCATATCCACATTGGACATGGCGGGCAGGCACGCCTGGCCCTACGTGGTCCTCTGGCTGGGATTCACCTGCCGCAGGGTGTAGGGGAAAGGTGCGAGGCCGAGACAACACTGCAGGGGAGGGTCCCTCTGCCCCACCCATACGCCCTTTCACTACAGAATGGCGGCAGAAACAAGGGCCAAAGTGCTCTGCAGTAAGGAATTATTCGCCAAAAAAAAATTATTGCAGGTCAGCATATCATCATGACTGCAGGTCAACTGGGGATTCAGTAACGCCTCCCGCGTGTATACCCTTGACTGTTTCGATGCACCTTCACGCCTTTATGCAACAACCCGGGGAAAGAGGGAGCGCTGCCCCTATATCTTATAAGTGGAAAAAGAAACAAGGGCTGGAGCTCCGGGCTGAGCCAAGGCCACACAGCTCCCGCAGTGCTCTGATCTCCAGCAGCAGTGCAGGGTCCGCCCTCCACAGCTCCGGTGCCACGGAAACACCTTCTTGTAATAGAATTTGCCATATGCTTATCATAACCACGCCACAACGTCATAAAACCCCACAGGATAAAGGCCCTAAAGGCATTTGCGCCAACAATTTCTGGAAAATCAACGACAACCTCCTGAATCCAATCTGCTTCATAACATTAAACTCTGCCATCTGCTCAGGAAAAGTCTGAGCAAGTTCTGCAAACTACCAGCAGACAAAGGAGTCAGCTTAACTCCTGGGATGTTACCCTCACCTCTAATTCAGCAAACCAAATTCCCAGGGACACGTGCACTTAACTTTCTCTCTTCCTGAAGCTGAACTGGAGACAAGGAATAAATACACACACAAATATAAACAAACACACACATATAAAAATTCCATTTGTATAAAATTCTTAAAAGTGCCAACTAAACTATAGTGACAGAAAACAGATCAGCAGTTGCCTGGGGATGAGGTGGTGGCTGAAGGGATTACGAAGGGGTATGGAAAATTGTTGAGGTGACGGATATGTACATTATCTTGCTTGTGGTGATGGTTTCTCTACATATGTCAAAACGGCTGAAATGTTATACTTTAAATAGGTGTCATTTATCTTACATTAATTATACCTCAATAAAGAAGAAGACACACTGTTGGAGAGGGGGAAGATGGCGGAAGAGTAAGATGTGGAGATCACCTTCCTCCCCACAGATACATCAGAAATACATCTACACGTGGAACAACTCCTACAGAACACCTACTGAACGCTGGCAGAAGACCTCAGACCTCCCAAAAGGCAAGAACCCCCCCCCCCCCCCACGTACCTGGGTAGGGCAAAAGAAAAAATAAACAGAGACAAAAGGAAAGGGACGGGACTTGCACCAGTGGGAGGGAGCCGTGAAGGAGGAAAGGTTTCCACACATTAGAAGCCCCTTCGCGGGCAGAGACTGCGGGTGGCAGAGGGGGGAGCTTCGGAGCCGCGGAGGAGAGCGCAGCAGCAGGGCTGCGGGGGGCAAAGCGGAGAGATTCCCGCACAGAGGATCGGTGCCGACCGGCACTCACCAGTCCGAG
>NW_006794528.1:139658-154893 GCF_000442215.2 Lipotes vexillifer | reverse complement strand
CACGGCGCGCCTCAGGCTGGTGCAACGTCATGCCGGCCTCTGCCGCCGCAGGCCCGCCCCGCACTCCGTGCCCCTCCCTCCCCTCGGCCTGAGCGCGCCAGAGCCCCGAATCAGCGGCTCCTTTAACCCCGTCCTGTCTGAGATAAGAACTGACGCCCTCCGGCGACCTACACGCAGAGGCGGGGCCAAATCCAAAGCTGAGCCCCTGGGAGCTGTGAGAACAAAGAAGAGAAAGGGAAATCTCTCCCAGCAGCCTCAGAAGCAGCGGATTAAAGCTCCACAATCAACTTGATGTACCCTGCGTCTGTGGAATACATGAATAGACAGCGAATCACCCCCAAATTGAGGAGAGCAAGATTTAGGATTTTTTCCTATTTTTGTGAGTGTGTATGTGTATGCTTCTGTGTGAGATTTTGTCTGTATAGCTTTGCTTTCACCATTTGGCCTAGGGTTCTACCCGTCCGTTTTTGTTTGTTTGTTTGTTTGTTTGTTTTTTACAAGGCTCTTGGTGCTGTAGCCAGGAGTCAGTGCTGTGCCTCTGAGGTGGGAGAGCCAACTTCAGGACACTGGTCCACAAGAGACCTCCCAGCTCCACGTAATATCATACGGTGAAAATCTCCAAGAGATCTCCATCTCAACACCAACACCCAGCTTCACTCAACGACCAACAAGCTACAGTGCTGGACACCCTATGGCAAACAACTAGCAAGACAGGAACACAACCCCACCCATTAGCAGAGAGGCTGCCTAAAATCATAGTAAGTCCACAGACACCCCAAAACACCACCAGAAGTGGACCTGCCCACCAGAAAAACAAGATCCAGCCTCATCCACCAGAACACAGGCACTAGTCCCCTCCACCAGGAAGCCTACAGAACCAACTGAACCAACCTTAGCCACTGGGGACAGACACCAAGAACAACGGGAACTACGAACCTGCAGCCTGCAAAAAGGAGACCCCAAACAAAGTAAGATAAGCAAAATGAAAAGACAGAAAAACACACAGCAGATGAAGAAGCAAGATAAAAACCCACCAGACCTAACAAATATAGAGGAAATAGGCAGTCTACCTGAAAAAGAATCCACAATAATGATAGTAAAGATGATCCAAACTCTTGGAAAAAGAATAGACAAAATGAAAGAAACATTTAACAAGGACCTAGAAGAACTAAAGATGAAACAAGCAAAGATGAACAACACAATAGATGAAATTAAAAACACTATAGAAGGGATCAATAGCAGAATAACTGAGGCAGAAGAACGGATAAGTGAACTGGAAGATAAAATAGTGGAAATAACTACTGCAGAGCAGAATAAAGAAAAAAGAATGAAAAGAACTGAGGACAGTCTCAGAGACCTCTGGGACAACATTAAACGCACCAACATTCGAATTATAGGGGTTCCAGAAGAAGAAGAGAAAAAGAAAGGGACTGAGAAAATATTTGAAGAGATTATAGTTGAAAACTTCCCTAATATGGGAAAGGAAATCGTTAATCAAGTCCAGGAAGCACAGAGAGTCCCATACAGGATAAATTCAAGGAGAAATACGCCAAGACACATATTAATCAAACTGTCAAAAACTAAATACAAAGAAAGCATATTAAAAGCAGCAAGGGAAAAACAACAAATAACACACAAGGGAATCCCCATAAGGTTAACAGCTGATCTCTCAGCAGAAACTCTACAAGCCAGAAGGGAGTGGCAGGACATACTGAAAGTGATGAAGGAGAAAAACCTGCAACCAAGATTACTCTACCCAGCAAGGATCTCATTCAGATTTGATGGAGAAATTAAAACCTTTACAGACAAGCAAAAGCTGAGAGAGTTCAGCACCACCAAACCAGCTTTACAACAAATGCTAAAGGAACTTCTCTAGACAAAAACACAAGAGAAGGAAAAGTCCTATAATAACGAACCCAAAACAATTTAGAAAATGGGAATAGGAACATACATATCGATAATTACCTTAAATGTAAATGGACTAAATGCTCCCACCAAAAGACACAGATTGGCTGAATGGATACAAAAACAAGACCCATATATTTGCTGTCTACAAGAGACCCACTTCAGACCTAGAGACACATACAGACTGAAAGTAAGGGAATGGAAAAAGATATTTCATGCAAATGGAAACCAAAAGAAAGCTGGAGTAGCAATTCTCATATCAGACAAAATAGACTTTAAAATAAAGACTATTAGAAGAGACAAAGAAGGACACTACATAATGATCAAGGGATCGATCCAAGAAGAAGATATAACAATTGTAAATATTTATGCACCCAACATAGGAGCACCTCAATACATAAGGCAAATACTAAAAGCCATAAAAGGGGAAATCGACAGTAACACATTCATAGTAGGGAACTTTAACACCCCACTTTCACCAATGGACAGATCATCCAAAGTGAAAATAAATAAGGAAACACAAGCTTTAAATGATACATTAAACAAGATGGACTTAATTGATATTTATAGGACATTCCATCCAAAAACAAGAGAATACACATTTTTCTCAAGTGTTCATGGAACATTCTCCAGGATAGATCATATCTTGGGTTACAGATCAAGCCTTGGTAAATTTAAGAGAATTGAAATTGTATCAAGTATCTTTTCCGACCACAACGCTATGAACTAGATATCAATTACAGGAAAAGATCTGTAAAAAATACAAACACATGGAGGCTAAACAATACACTACTTAATAACGAAGTGAGAACTGAGGAAATCAAAGAGGAGATCAAAAAATTCCTAGAAACAAATGACAATGGAGACACGATGACCCAAAACCTATGGGATGCAGCAAAAAGCAGTTCTAAGAGGGAAGTTTACAGTAATACAAGCCCACCTTAAGAAGCAGGAAACATCTCGAATAAACAACCTAACCTTGCACCTCAAGCAATTAGAGAAAGAAGAACAAAAAAACCCCAGAGTTAGCAGAAGGAAAGAAATCATAAAAATCAGATCAGAAATAAATGAAAAAGAAATGAAGGAAACAATAGCAAAGATCAATAAAACTAAAAGCTGGTTCTTTGAGAAGATAAACAAAATAGATAAACCATTAGCCAGACTCATCAAGAAAAAAAGGGAGAAGACTCAAATCAATAGAATCAGAAATGAAAAAGGAGAAGTAACAACTGACACTGCAGAAATACAAAAGATCATGAGGGATTACTACAAGCAACTCTATGCCAATAAAATGGACAATCTGGAAGAAATGGACAAATTCTTAGAAATGCACAAACTGCCAAGACTGAATCAGGAAGAAATAGAAAATATGAACAGACCAATCACAAACACTGAAATTGAAACTGTGATTAAAAATCTTCCAACAAACAAAAGCCCAGGACCAGATGGCTTCACAGGCGAATTCTATCAAACATTTAGAGAAGAGCTAACACCTATCCTTCTCAAACTCTTCCAAAATATAGCAGAGGGAGGAACACTCCCAAACTCATTCTACGAGGCCACCATCACCTTGATACCAAAACCAGACAAGGATGTCACAAAGAAAGAAAACTACAGGCCAATATCACTGATGAACATAGATGCAAAAATCCTCAACAAAATACTAGCAAACAGAATCCAACAGCACATTAAAAGGATCATACACCATGATCAAGTGGGGTTTATTCCAGGAATGCAAGGATTCTTCAATATACGCAAATCTATCAATGTGATTAACCATATTAACAAATTGAAGGAGAAAAACCATATGATCATCTCAATAGATGCAGAGAAAGCTTTTGACAAAATTCAACACCCATTTATGATAAAAACCCTGCAGAAAGTAGGTGTAGAGGGAACTTTCCTCAATATAATAAAGGCCGTATATGACAAGCCCACAGCCAACATCATCCTCAATGGCGAAAAACTGAAAGCATTTCCACTAAGGTCAGGAACAAGACAAGGTTGCCCACTCTCACCACTCTTATTCAACATAGTTTTGGAAGTTTTAGCCACAGCAATCAGAGAAGAAAAGGAAATAAAAGGAATCCAAATCGGAAAAGAAGAAGTAAAGCTGTCACTGTTTGCAGATGACATGATACTATACATAGAGAATCCTAAAGATGCTACCAGAAAACTACTAGAGCTAATCAATGAATTTGGTAAAGTAGCAGGATACAAAATTAATGCACAGAAATCTCTGGCATTCCTATACACTAAGGATGAAAAATCTGAAAGTGAAATCAAGAAAACACTCCCATTTACCACTGCAATAAAAAGAATAAAATATCTAGGGATAAACCTCCCTAAGGAGACAAAAGACCTGTATGCAGAAAATTATAAGACACTGATGAAAGAAATTAAAGATGATACAAACAGATGGAGAGATATACCATGTTCTTGGATTGGAAGAATCAACATTGTGAAAATGACTCTACTTCCCAAAGCAATCTATAGATTCAATGCAATCCCTATCAAACTACCACTGGCATTTTTCACAGAACTAGAACAAAAAATTTCACAATTTGTATGGAAACACAAAAGACCCCGAATAGCCAAAGCAATCTTGAGAACAAAAAATGGAGCTGGAGGAATCAGGCTGCCTGACTTCAGACTATACTACAAAGCTACAGTAATCAAGACAGTATGGTACTGGCACAAAAACAGAAATATAGATCAATGGAACAGGATAGAAAGCACAGAGATAAACCCACGCACTTATGGTCACCTTATCTTTGATAAAGGAGGCAGGAATGTACAGTGGAGCCACTTCAATAAGTGGTGCTGGGAAAACTGGACAGGTATGTGTAAAAGTATGAGATTAGATCACTCCCTAACACCATATACAAAAATAAGCTCAAAATGGATTAAAGACCTAAATGTAAGGCCAGAAACTATCAAACTCTTAGAGGAAAACATAGGCAGAACACTCTATGACATAAATCACAGCAAGATCCTTTTTGACCCACCTCCTAGAGAAATGGAAATAAAAACAAAAATAAACAACTGGGACCTAATGAAACTTCAAAGCTTTTGCACAGCAAAGGAAACCATAAACCAGACCAAAAGACAACCCTCAGAATGGTGGAGAATACTTGCAAATGAAGCAACTGACAAAGGGTTAATCTCCAAAATTTACAAGCAGCTCATGCAGCTCAATATCAAAAAAACAAACAACCCAATCCAAAAATGGGCAGAAGACCTAAGTAGACATTTCTCCAATGAAGATATACAGATTGCCAACAAACATATGAAAAAATGCTCAGGGCTTCCCTGGTGGCACAGTGGTTGAGAGTTTGCCTGCCAATGCAGGGGACACAGGTTCGAGCCCTGGTCTGGGAAGATCCCACATGCCAAGGAGCAGCTGGGCCCGTGAGCCACAACTACTGAGACTGTGCGTCTGGAGCCTGTGCTCCGCAACAGGAGAAGCTGCAATAGTGAGAGGCGTGCATCGCGATGAAGAGTGGCCCCCGCTTGCCACAACTAGAGAAAGCCCTCGCACAGAAACAAAGACCCAACACAGCCAAAAATAAATTAATTAACTCCTACCCCCAATATCTAAAAAAAAAAAAAATGCTCAACATCACTAATCACTAGAGAAATGCAAATCAAAACTACAATGATGATATCATCTCACACCAGTCAGAATGGCCATCATCAAAAAATCTAGAAACAATAAATGCTGGAGAGGGTGTGGGAAAAGGGAACACTCTTGCACTGCTAGTGGGAATGTGAATTGGTACAGCCACTATGGAGCACAGTATGGAGGTTCCTTACAAAACTACAAATAGAACTACCATATGACCCAGCAATCCCACTACTGGGCATATACCCTGAAAAAACCATAATTCAAAAATAGTCATGTACCAAAATGTTCATTGCAGCTCTATTTACAATAGCCAGGACATGGAAACAACCTAAGTGTCCATCATCAGATGAATGGATAAAGAAGATGTGGCACATATATACAATGGAATGTTACTGAGCCATAAACAGAAACAAAATTGAGCTATCTGTAATGAGGTAGATGGACCTAGAGTCTGTCATACAGAGTGAAGTAAGTCAGAAAGAGAAAGACAAATACCGTATGCTAACACATATATATGGAATTTAAGAAAAAAAAAAGTCATGAAGAACCTAGGGGTAAGACAGGAATAAAGACACAGACATACTAGAGAATGGACTTGAGGATATGGGGAGGGGGAAGGGTAAGCTGTGACAAAGCGAGGGAGTGGCATGGACATATATACACTATCAAATGTAAAATAGCTAGCTAGTGGGAAGCAGCCGCATAGCACAGGGAGATCAGCTCGGTGCTTTGTGACCACCTAGACGGGTAGGATAGGGAGGGTGGGAGGGAGGGAGATGCGAGAGGGAAGAGATATGGGAACATATGTATATGTATAACTGATTCACTTTGTAATAAAGCACAAACTAACACACCATTGTAAAGCAATTATACTCCAATATAGATGTAAAAAAAAATTACACAGTTTTACATCAATTATATCTCAGTAAAGTTCGAAAAAATAAAGGAAAAAATAAAAAAGAGGACATCTTCTTTAGAGAGTCATCCAAGCAGTGGATTTGTTGAGTAAGAATAAAATTTAATGTGATATGTTACTGATAAAAAAAAAAAGAAGAAGAAGAAGTAGAAGAAGAAAGGGAGGAGGGGAAGGGGGAGGAGGAGGCGCCTGAATGGGCAGAGCGCCAACTCTGCTGCTCTAGGAGTGGGTGGGGGAGGGGAGGGGGAGGGGAGGGGAGGGGGAGGAGAAGCAGAGGAAGAACCACACAGCCAAATAGCATACTGCCCCATCCTGGCATTTCCATTCAGAGCTTATCCCCTTGGTCCATCAAGAAGGAGAAGCCTGGCCAGGCCTGGCACACTTCTCTGAGACTTGTCCTGGGGGTGGGAGCCCAAGAAGGAGCGTGATCTCTACTCACATGGCCACTATGACCTCTCCACACTGTAAGTCAAAGTCATTATTTCTGCTCAAGTTCACTTGTTTCAAATATTAACTTTTAATCACCCACTATGAAGACAATAAACACAGGGCCTACGGGTTCAAGGGCACACTGAGACCTCTATAGCAACTCTGTGCTGGTGATGACAGAGTTGACCAGCTTCTCTGAAAGAAGCAAAGACTCTTCTGGTGAGGCAGGTAACATAACCAGTTAGTTCATCTGCTGAAACTAGTTTCCCAAGCTGTCTAGATATCCAACAACAGGTCTCATGCATCTTAGTTTCTCTGCTTCCCAACCACTCGACAAATAACCATTTGAAAAGTTTTCCTGAATATGGTACATCCTTTTCATGGAGAACAAGCAGGGTCAGGAGCTCATCACTCCCTCTTAGCCACTGGGTAAAATCTGGATTAATCTCCTGTGATACTGGGATATAATACGAAATATGTACTTAGTCTTCGTGTTTGGTTCCCGGCACAAAGCTCCTAAATGCTATCCATAAGAAGCCCTTTTAAGCCACACCTCAGCTGATGCTAAAGAGGTGATGAAGCTTGCAGGATGGGGGCTGAGGAACCAACCATGTGACTAGAGGGTTAGAATTTTCAGCCCCACCCCCAGCCTCCAGGGAGGGGAGAGAGGCTGGGAATTGAGCTCAATCACCAGTGTGTGGGGGTTGGGACTTCCCTGGTGGCACAGTGGTTAAGAATCTACCTGCCAATGCAGGGGACACGGGTTCGAGCCCTGGTCTGGGAAGATCCCACATGCCATGGAGCAACTAAGCCCGTGCGCCACAACTACTGAGCCTGCGCTCTAGAGCCTGCAAGCCACAACTACTGAGCCTGCGCTCTAGAGCCTGCAAGCCACAACTACTGAGCCCACGTACCACAACTACTGAAGCCCGCGTGCCTAGAGCCTGTGCTCCGCAACAGAGAAGACACCGCAATGAGAAGCCTGCGCCCCCCAACAAAAAGTAGCCCCCGGGCTTCCCTGGTGGCGCAGTGGTTGAGAGTCCGCCTGCCGATGCAGGGGCCACGGGTTCGTGCCCCGGTCTGGGAAGATCCCACATGCCATGGAGCAACTAAGCCCGTGCGCCACAACTACTGAGCCTGCGCTCTAGAGCCTGCAAGCCACAACTACTGAGCCCACGTACCACAACTACTGAAGCCCGCGTGCCTAGAGCCTGTGCTCCGCAACAGAGAAGACACCGCAATGAGAAGCCCGCGCACCACAACAAAAAGTAGCCCCCGGGCTTCCCTGGTGGCGCAGTGGTTGAGAGTCCGCCTGCCGATGCAGGGGACACGGGTTCGTGCCCCGGTCCGCGCACCGCGATGAAGAGTGGCCCCCGCTTGCCACAATTAGAGAAAACCCTCGCACAGAAACGAAGACCCAACACAACCAAAAAAGAAAAAAAAAAAAAAAAAAAGTAGCCCCCGCTCGCTGCAACTAGAGAAAGCCCGCAAGCAGCAACAAAGACCCAACACAGCCAATAAATAAATAAATAAATATAATAAAAAAAAGCACCAATGGGGAATGATTTAATCAATCACATCTGCATAATGGGACCTCCATAAAAACCCTAAACAATGGGATTCAGAATGCTCCCAACACACAGGTGCTGGGATAGTGGTGCACCCAGAGAGGGCATGGAAGCCCTGTGCCCTTTCTTCATACCTTGACCTATGGACCTCTTGATCTGGCTGTTAATATCCTTTGTTAATATCCTTTATAATAATCCCTTGTTACTATATCCCTTGTTATTATCCTTTATAATAAACTGGCAAATGTAAGTAAATGTTTACCTGAGTTTTCTAGCAAATTATCAGACCTGAGGAGGGAGTCATGGGAACCTGTAATTTACAGTCAGAAGTACAAGTGACAACCTGGGACTTGCAATTGATGTCTAAAGTGGGGGCAGGCTTGTGGGAATGAGTCCTTAACCTGTGGGGTCTGCAATATTTCTGGACAGTTAGTGTCAGAATTGAGTTAAATTGTAGAACAGCCAGTTGGTGTCCACTGAGGACTGGAGAATTGCTTGGTGTGGAGAAACCCACACTTCTGGTGTCAGAAGTGTTATAAGGAAACAGCATTTTCCTTTATCTCTCTTCTATCATTCAAAGTAATTTCCAAATGACTTTCTTTCTCATACCTCCTTATTCAAAAGCGAAGATTTAATGAGCAACCACTGTTTGCTAAGCACAAATTAAGTGCAACCATGATTCAGATAGATAATTGGTATCACAATCTCATTTAGGGAGACAGAAAACATTAACCATACTATATAGAAGAGTGGTAATGAAAAGATGCTATGTGTCTATTAACACAAGAAGGACTAAACAAACTGTACATCCATAAGATGGAATACCATTCAGCAAAAAGTTACAACTTATTGATATACCCCAATACATGAATCTCAGAAAATTATGCTGAGGAAAGAAGTCAGATACAAAAGAGTACACTTTGTGTTATTCCATTTTTATGAAGTTCAAAAGTGAAACTAATCCACGGTGACAGAAGTTGGAACCAGCAGCTGCCTCTGTGGAAGGTACGTGGATCGACTAGGAAGGAAGCAAGGGAACCACCTGGGGAACAGGAAACGTTCTATAGCTTGCTGGGGTGGTGGTTACACAGGTGTACACATTAGTCAAGCCTCATCCAATTGTATGCTTCGGATCAGTGCATTTTACTGTATGTAAATTATTCCTTGATTTAAAAATATATATGTGTTAAGGCATCACAGTGGAAAAAGCCACTTGTTTTTCTAAGTCTAATCAGAAAAGACTTCACAAAGACCGACACTTGAGCAGGACCTTGAAGGAGGAATACGATGTTTTCTACCTAGAGCGAAAAACAAGAACAAAGATGTGGAGGTTTGAGAGCTCACGGTGCATCATAAACAGAGGCCTCAGGGATGTGTTTGAAAATGTCTGGGAAGGGAGGACAAGGAATGGTGGGGGGCAGGAAAGTGGTTGGGATCAGAGTGTGAAAGGCCTTTTATGATATACACTTTCTAATAAAGACAATAAGAAATCCTAGAAGTGGTTAGATTATGGTTTTGTCTGACTACATAAATAATATATGCTCTGTATGTGGAACCTAGAAAAATGGTGCAGATGAACCAGTTTGCAGGGCAGAAGTTGAGACACAGATGTAGAGAACAAACGTATGGACACCAAGGGGGGAAAACCGCGGTGGGGTGGTGGTGGTGGTGTGGTGGTGGTGTTGTGCTGAATTGTGCAATTGTGATTGACATGTATACACTGATGTGTATAAAACAGATGACTAATAAGAACCTGCAGTATAAAACAAACAAACAAACCAACAAAACAACTAATACTAAACATTCTTTGGGTTATTTTGTATGGAAATATGTTAATATATATGTTTCAGACATTACATGAAATTTCTAAAAATCTTGTATGTTCTGGCATAATGTAGTAAGTCATAATTCTAGTTATTACTTTAAAATGTATATCTCAGAAATAACTAAATTTCCTTGTCAATTGCATTATTATGAACTTCCATCAAATCTTTAACTGTGGTCATTTTTAAGTCTTTTGTCATTTACAGACAGTTCTGGGTGTACTCTAATGCTTCTGCAAAAATGTTCCTATAAAAGGCTTTCATCTCCAAGGAATTCATGGAAAAGACTCTGACAAGTACAGGTTTCTGGTAACTGACTATACTGCTGAACTGAATGAATAAGCCTTTTCAGAACTCTAATGGAAAACTGATGAATTCATAAAAGTGCTAACAAAAGATCAAGATAAAATAAATTAATTACATGGGACTGAGTGAACTGATGAGGATGATTATAATTTTTGTGACTTTCTGTTTGAATATATATACAAGGACTCAGAGCCAAAAAATATACAAGTCAATTTTCACTGCAGAGTAAAGGAGCTGTTACAGTGGAGGATTACTGGACTGAATGTCAATATTATGACATAGTATGAGTGTGTTTCATGTTGGGCAACTGCAATCATTGTTGCTTTTGTTGTGGTCATCCATTTACAATGCTTGGTGTCAGTTTATTTATCTCTTGTAAAAATAAAATACAGTGTGTGTGTGGAAAAAAAAAAGGAAACTCGGAAATGCAGAGAAATGGAAAGTGTATTTAAAGTCACCTCTTCTCTAATACAGATGCTACTAATGTTTTTGTGTTTTCCTCTCAGATATTTTTCCTACGTATTGATACTTTTAAAAAGTCTTTAAGTAATTAACATGATAGCATATTGTTATTTAATATTTATACACCTAATTTTTATTTGCTGGATAATGTTTCTTTGGATGGATTTGTTGGTCTAAACTTTTCCTTAGTGTTAAACATTAATATTTTTCTTCTAGCTTTTTGCTACTATAAATAATGCTGTGACCAATATTTTTTTTAAATAAGAGGATTTCCATACTAAAAAATAATAATATATGCTCATTAAAAAATATAAATATGTAATTATGAAGAAAGCCAAAAGTCCCCCATAATCCTAACTCCCAAAATAGTCATAGTTACATGTATGTTTGTATGCTAACATTCACTTTTAAATATTTAATAAACGGATCTTACCTACTTTCACTATTGTATTCTTGGTATCTAGCACAATGTCTGGCATAAAAAATATTTACTGAATGGAAGAATGGTCTATACCTTGCTTTTGTTTTCTAACATATTCCAAATATCCTCATTCCTTCTAATGGCTGTAAAGCGTTCTGCAATTGGACACCAAGCTCTGTTGAAAGACATTCATTGCAAATTCCTTACAGTTACAAGTCTATTACAAGATCCTATGTATTCAGATGTATTTCTGGAAGATAAATTCCTAGAAAAGGAACTGCTGGTTCACAAAACGCACATCTCAAAATCTTATAAATATTTTATAAATTTTGCTAAATTACCATTCAAAAGGATTGTACTGAGTTGTCCGCTTACAACATGCTAAACATGACAAACAGCAACATGCTGTTTCTACCATATGCTAAACAATTCTTTTTTTTCATTTTATTGAGATTAATTGACATACAGCACTGTATAAATTTAATATGTATGGTATAATGATGTGACTTATATACATCATGAAAATGATTAGCACAGTAAGTTTACTGAACATCCATCATCTCATATAGACACAAAATTATAGAAACAGAAAAAAATTTGTGGGTGTGATGAGAACTCTTAGGATTTACTCTCTTAACTTTCATATATAACGTACAGCAATGTTAATTATATTTATCATGTTGTACACTATATCCCTAGCACTTATTTATCTTAAAACTGCAAGTCTGTAGTACTTTTTGACTGCTTTCATCCAATTCCCCCTCCCCCCACTGCCCACCTCTGATAACCATATATCTGATCTTTTTCCATTTGTTTGTATGTTTGTTTGTTTTTGAAGTATAGCTGACCTATAACACGATGTTAGTTCCTGTTACACAATGTAGTTGTTATTTCTATACACTTCAAAATAATCACCACAATAAATCTCGTTACAGTGTGTCACCACCCAAAGATATTACATAGCTATTGACTATATTCCTCACACTGTATATTTCATATCCATGAC
The DNA here is from genome assembly GCF_000442215.2 of Lipotes vexillifer. Classification (NCBI taxonomy): domain Eukaryota; kingdom Metazoa; phylum Chordata; class Mammalia; order Artiodactyla; family Lipotidae; genus Lipotes; species Lipotes vexillifer. The sequence continues at coordinate 142,429 of NW_006794528.1, read as the reverse complement.
TCACTTATTTTGAAACTGGAAGTTTATACCTCTTACTCTCCCTCACCTATTTCCTTCCTCTCCCCACCCCACTCTCCTCTAACCACCTGTTTTGTTCTCTGTATCTATAACTCTGTTATGACAAGATTTCATTCTTTTTATGGCTGAGTAATATTCCACGGTGTGTGTGTGTGTGTGTATCACATCTTCTTCACCCATTCATCTACTGATAGGCACTTGGGTTGCCTCCATATCTTGGCTATTGTAAATGCTGCAATGAACACAGGGGTGCATATATCTTTTCTAATTAGTGTTTTTGTTTTCTTTGGATAAATACCAAGGGGTAGAACTGCTGGATCATATGGTAGTTCTATTTTTAATTTTTTGAGGAACCTCCATCCTGTTTTCCATAGTGGCTGCACCAATTTACACTCACTAACCGCGCAGAAGGGTTCCCTTTTTTCCACATCCTTGCCAACACTAGTTATGTGAGGTCTTTTTGACGACAGCCATTCTGACAGGTGTAAGGTGATATATCACTGTGGTTTTGATTTGCATTTCCCTGGTGATTAGTGATGTTGAGCATCTTTTCATGTGCCTGTTGGCCAGCTGAATGCCTTCTTTGGAAAAATGTCTTTTCAGATCCTCTGCCTGTTTTTTTAATTGGATTGTTTGTGGGGGGGGGTTCTTTTTTCTTTTTTCATTGCAGCATTTATAATAGCCCAGATATGGAAGCAACCCAAGTGCCTATCAGTAGATGAATGGGCAAAGAAGATGTGATACATACATACACACACACACACACACACACACACACACACACACACACACACATATACATATGTTGATGTTGAGTTTTATGAGTTCTTTATATATATTTTGGATATTAACCCTTTATCAGATATATTATTTGCAAATATCTTCTCCCATTCAGTAAGTGGCCTTTTCAATTTGTTGATAGTTTCCTTTGCTGTGCAAAAGTTTTTCAGTTTGATGTGGTCCTGTTTATTTTTGCTTTTGTCTCCCTTGAGACATATCCAAAAAAATACTACTAAAACTGATGTCAAAGAGAGTACTGCCTATGTTTTCTTCTAGAAGTTTTATGGTTCTATGTGTCTGTTTTTATGCCAATACCATACTGTTTTGATTACTACAGTTTTATAACATATCTCCTTTTTGTTTGTTTGTTTTATTAAAGTTTGGTAGAATTCTTCAGTGAAGCCTTCTAGGAATTTCTTTACGTAAACTGCAAATTTGATGTCTTTACTAGATTTTGGGGCTTTCTGGTTAGCTCCAACATGTAAAGAGCTTGAAAGCTGTCACTCTCACATTTACAATAAGAAAACACTAAACACACTGTAAAGCAATTATACTCCAATAAAGATGTTAAAAAAAAAAAGAAAAAGAAAACACTAAACAAACTGAAAATCAGTAATATTTCTCACCCCCATTAGAGAACTGAGGTCTCAAGACAAGCCATCATCCTGAAATCTGGAGAGACAGGTGAATCCAGAGAGCCACAGCTGAGACTGGCTTACCTAGAGCAGAAGTTGGTGGAGCCATAAACAGGTAGGGACACTTAAATGCTAATTTTGACAAATTGCTAGAGCCTAAGTATGGAATAGCTTAAAAGTGAGAAATTCCTAAGAGTAGAACAGAGTCTTAAGAGCCCCACACTTTTGAGGGTTTTACCTCCAGGAGCCCTGCCAAATTCTCAGTGAAGAGCCCCCTGGGGCTCTGGCAGGGAGAGGGTAAGGATAATCATTGTAAAATATGCCCAGAGGGACTTCCCTGGTGGCACAGTGGTTAAGAATCCTCCTGCAAATGCGGGGGACATGGGTTCGATCCCTGGTCTGGGAAGATCCCACATGCCATGGAGCAAATAAGCCCGTGTGCCACAACTACTGAAGCCCACATGCTTAGAGTCCGTGCTCCACAAGAGAAGCCACCGCGATGAGAAGCCCGCGCACCACAATTAAGAGTAGCCCCCGCTCGCCGCAACTAGAGAAAGCCTGCACGCAGCAACAAAGACCCAACACAGCCAAACTTAAATAAGTAAATTTATTTTTAGAAAAAGAAAAAAAAAGTAAAATATGCCCAGAGTGTTCTCCATAACAAAGGCCAACTTTCCAGGAGAAAAGACAGTACAAGAGCCTTATCCCACCGAGAAGAAGGGCACTTCTCCCACTCCAGCCCCCTTTAGCCTTCCTGTCTCACCTAAGGGGAGGAAAAGAACTAAGAGACAGTTAGTTAAGAGATGTAGTCCCACCAAAAAACTGAGATTTAGTCTTAAGATTACAGGACATGGCCCCTCTCCCACATCAACCTTACTGCCACTTCAGCAGGGCTCCAATATAAAAACAGTGGGTTACAGTTCAAAGATCTGCAAAGACATAGACTTTCTTTGAGAAGGAGCACGGGGGAAGCCCAAAGTCAAGAGGGGAGACAACAACAAGGACACTAGAGGAACTTGAAGCCTCTGGTACTTAGAGCTGCAGCAAACATTAAATACAGTCCAGCTTTTGCCCAGACTGACATAAAACTTACACTAAAGGCCTATTCACTTCAGTTCCTGTTACCTAATACATGATGTACAGCTTTCAATAAATAATCACAAGGCACATTACAAGGCAAGGAAAAACACTCTGAAGCAATATAGCGATAGTCAGATTTTCTAGCTCTTCTTGAGTGAGAGCTTTTTTACAAAGGAATTTGTCTACTTCATGTAAAAAATTTTAATTTACGGCCTTTAAGCTATTCACAATATTCCCTTTTTTTTTTTTTTTTTTTTT
>NW_006794528.1:135142-139492 GCF_000442215.2 Lipotes vexillifer | reverse complement strand
CCCGCGTCCCCTGCATCGGCAGGCGGACTCTCAACCACTGCGCCACCAGGGAAGCCCCCCACAATATTCCCTTTTTACTTAGTAATGTAGAGGCTGTACTGATGTCTCCACTTATTCCTGATACTCTTCATTTGTGCCCTCTTTTTCTTCCTTATCTATCTGGACACGGCTTTACCAACCGTATTGATTTTCTCAAAGAACCAGAGTTTCCTTTTACTGATTGCTCCACTGTTTTTTCTGCCTTCTATCTGACTTCTGCTATTCTCTTCGCTACTTCCTTTCTTCGGCTTATTCTAGCTTTAGTTTGCTCCTCTGTTTCTAGTTTCTTAAGTAGAAGTTTAAGCTCTTGCTTTTAAACATTTTAACTTATCTAATGTAAGCATTTAATGCTCAAAAACTTCCCACTCTATTCTCTCCTTAGGGACCTTGCTTTGGCAACTATCCCCTCTCTTGCATCAATGTTTCCCTTCCCACTGAATCATCCCCATCTTCATATAAACATGCTGTTACAGTACAATGTTAGAGAGAAAAAAGAAAAGAAAAGAAGAATGCTGTCTCTTGCCCCTCACATCCTCCTCAGGCGATCATCCCATTCCCCTACTATAATTATACGGTTATCTGTACTCTACATGCTGTGGCTACTTCCTTATCTCCCAAGCTCTATAACCCACTCCATTTAGATGTTCACCCCTACACTAAAATTGCTTTTATCAAAGTCACCAGAAAATTCCATCTCTCCATGTGCAGCAATCAGTTCCTACTCCTCACATCTTACTCATTGCTCAGCAGCAGTTGACATACTTCCCCCTGGCTCTCAGGCCACCAAACTCCCCTGGTTTTCCTTCTTTCCTCAGTGATGACCCCACCTACCCTTTCCTACCTGTCAAGTGGAGAACCTCAGGGTTCAGTCCTCAGTCCCCATATTTTCCTTTTGACATAACTCCATGATCCACCTGCCCTTCATCCACTCTAAAAATTTTAAGTATCATCTTATGTATTCGAGCTATTCTATATTATTTCCTAATTTGTAGTGCATTTGTAGCTGCCTTATATATTTCCTAAAAACAAAGATCTCCACCATCTTGTTCTTTTCCATCCTTTTTAAAGTATCTCTCTCTCTCTCTCTCTCCCCCTCCCTCTCTCTCTCTCACACACACACACACACACACACACACACAAAATATAAAGTATCTAACACAATGTTCTGTGCATGGTAAGCCCTGATTAAATGCTGTAGACTCCACCTCTGATTTTGCTCAAGCACAGAAAATATGTATGGATTTACTATTAGGTATAAGCAGGATTTACAGCGACCCACACTTAAGCAACAAGTACCACCTACTAATTATTGAACCTTAAAGCCAGGACCCACTCAGGGCTCATAATCTACTGTCGTCCCCTTAGAATGTATCAAATCCCCAATTCTTTTACTAAGGCTGAGACCATAAGCCAGGTGAGTGGTTCCTTCTATTCAGCATTTTCAATAAGGCGAAGGTAAAATATGTAGTTCTTTCCATTGGGGGTTTCTCATATGTTGAGGCTGGTCACAGGGAAATCCCTGTTCCAACTAAATATCAAACAAATAACAATTAAACTAGAGCCACGATTTCAGTGTGGAACGGCCAAAGAAATTGTACGTGAATCTGGGCTGTTACCTGAGGAATGTGCACCTTTTCCATTACAAGTTAGACCAAAGACTCCTTGATTCCTGAGGATATTTCATCTAATAATACAATTAACATAAACCTGGAGCAGCCTCATTTCAAACCAGAGTGAAAAGGCATCACGTGGTTTTGTGTTTCAGGCCCTAACAATTCTCTGTGTAGCGTGTCTGATGGTTAAGCTCAGCCCCTTAGCTGCACTGACTCCTCACCAAGGGAAGAAAAAACAAAACGACTCTACAGGCTGCTCGGGGTCACTGGGTAGAAACTAGATTGTACTCTCCTAGTCAACCAACTCCCACCGTTAGCCAGTATTCCATGATGGTTTATACATTCGCTGTTCTACAGTTACTTAGGAGACTTTTCAAGGGCTTTCAGGACCTTTGAGGATTCTCCTCCATTTGGTTTATGACACCTCAAGGAATTTCTCTGCACCAAACTGCTTCTGAACACACAGAAACGAAACAGGCCTTATAAATTTTAAATCAGATAACAAAGATTTCTCTTCGAAAAGAGTCTCCGAGTTGACTAGTGACAAATAACATAATGTACAGCCAAGTTTTATAAGAGACAAAAATTGTAAAACAAATACTCCAGGATACACTATTCCAAAGAAGAGGAAACATGAGAAACAAGTAGTGACAAACAATCTTTTTATTGTTTACTGAAAAATACAGCTCTGGAAAGAGTCTATTGCATTGTGTATTGAACACAAGGTCTGACATTGCAAGTATACATGACATAACAGTATAACTTATATAAAACGATACATACTGTACATAGAGACGGTGCCCACCCTTCTAAACACTAAAATTTAACGGAATGAAGTAAAGTCTTTTATTAAATGAGAAATGTAAACATCGCAATCATAAACAAAGTGCTCTAAGCAAAGAACTTTGAGATTGTTTTGTTGTGACATCTATCTACCTTGAGTTAGGAACGGTGCAGCCTAGGAAAAACTTAGCCAAATAGAAAGCTAGCACTCTCAAGGAGCTCGTCGCAGGGAGTGGGCTGCTGATGCCTGAGGCAGGCTGCCACCCTGGCTTCCGCGGAGCCCTCAGGTCCACTCTGACCATTAATCCACGTCTTGGGGCTAGTTTGAGGCGAGCGGGAAGAGGACCAGGTGAGAGGAAGCTTCTGTCATGACTCCTTATCCTGTAACAACTCTACAGGATAAGGACACCTAGCATTTTTGACGTGTACCTGCCACTCTCAGCAAACAATGAAATGTGCTTGAGAAGAAAAATATTAACATTGGGAACAAAAGCCATCTTCTATACAGTCTTCAGATACCATTTATTCCTTTCAGCCATGTTTTCACTAAGCTGCTCGAAAAGAGGCTGCTACTATATTGCCAGTCACACAGGCTAGGATCAAGGGTAACGAAACTCCTCCCATTAAAACTGCTAATTCAGATGAGTTAAAAATAAACACAAATTTATGAGAGAACCAAACTCAATCTCAATTATTCACATGGCAACAGAGTCAGGTGCTGCAACAGCATTCACATTCCAAGGTCTGCTTTAACTATAGCCACACTTCCCCTCCAAACTGAGAAAGGCCCGTGTGGAGGGGAACATACGAGATTACCGCCAGCAGCTCCCCTCCACATACTGTCAGGGCTCAGCAAGCTCAGGAGAGATGACAAACGCAAAAAATAAAAATTAAAAAAATAAAGCACATCTCCATACATACACACGACAGAGGAAGACTACTCTCCCCCTGGGCTTCCTCGGCATTAGGCAAACAAGGCTACTTGCAATAACAGTGCCTAAGCTGACTATGGCAATGCTCACAAGAGAAAGAAGGAATTACAAAGTTCCTTTATTCATAGGTAATCAAGGATTATTAAATGAACTATTAAATAAAGCTAAGACAACAGTCTCACCATCAAAGAAAATTTTCTTCCTGCCCGAGATGCTTTTATAAATGAGATGTCACAATATCCCAGATTCCTTACTTAATATTAAACTATTAATGCACACAGGACATCCTCAGAGCTCAAGCATGCGTAATATTAATATTCTCAGATATTTCTATACTTTACAGATCAGCAAATATTTAACCAGACTATCCGTTTAAGAGATGTGTATGTCAACAGTAATAACCAACTCTATATTTTTCTTATCCTGTTCATCAAAGAACACCAAGCTCCAATAGGAATGAAGCCCAGTTCAGTGGGTATCTTGTTTCCCTCAACTCTGCACAATAGATTTCACTATTCAGTCTCTATGTCCTTGACTCTCCTACGACTCACCTAGTTTAAAGAAAATCTTGTAAAAAGGTGGAAAATTGTAAACCCCAGCAAAAACATGGGTATTAGTGCTGAAGTAAGCTTTAGCGGAATAACTATAATTGCTTCTGGGACTGTTTACAGCCTTGCTAGAAACCCTATTCCTCCTGAATCCCTAGATTGAAAAATTCAAATAATTTAAACATGAGAGGGGATTTCTCTGATAAAGGTCTAGTTCACATGTAAGGTTCTGGTCCCTGGAATGATGTGTGGCTAACCCAAAATACTGGCTGCGTTTCCATTTTAAACATGTCTGTTATTCTTCCCCACCACAGTATTGTCAAATTCTCCCATCTGTCACGTCACTGGTGAGTCCTCTCATTTGCTGCTTCTATTTCTTTTGGCTGTTGTACTGCACATATGGGATTCACTGAGCTTCTCACTTAAATGTGTAGG
>NW_006794528.1:75349-135007 GCF_000442215.2 Lipotes vexillifer | reverse complement strand
TGTAGGGAATTTACATTTCACACCATCAGCTTCCTAAAAGCCATCAACTGGGAACAACTGCTCTATACAAAGGAAACCAAAAGCATTGTTTGGAAGCTGAACAAACATCTTAGATATTCCTATAAAGGGAATGCTGTATCTGTCAGCAAAACCCAGAGACATTTACAAGATCTAAAGATTATATGGGCTATGTTAAAAGCGTGAATTTGGCAGTTTTAGTCGTATTTCCAATTTTTCACTACACTATCTGGGGAGAAGTACTAGTTAATATCACAGGAGCAAATTATAAGCGTCAACACCACCCTACTAGCTTGTCTTCCTCCTGCTTTTCGTAAACTTCTGCCAGCTCCAGTGGAGTCTGTTCCAGGGTACATCACTCAGCAACCTGCAAAGCTGCTCAGAGATAGAACAAACAGGCTTCACCTCAACTAGTCTGGCAGCAAGCACTCAGCTGGTAAACACTGCCTTGGGGCAGAGCCCATGGAAAGCCTTGAGCCCAGGAAAGACTTACAGAAGTTGCATAAAAATTCTTGGTTTTATATCATCTTCCCAGGAAGTTGGAAAATAATTGGTTTTTAGTTAAAGAAACATAATCTATGCTCAAAAATGTAATGTAATGTAACGCTTCAAACAAGCAAAATCGAGAATGAAAAAAACTAGAGGAAAATACAGTCTATTAATCAATAGCTTACTTTGGTTAAATGATCATAGTTAGTCAGTGCAATGTATTATTATAGTTAGAAGCACAGCCTACCATGTTCTCATAAAACAGGGTACCAGCGAAGGACATGAAAACAGTTCACAGAGATAATAGCCCTTTAGCCTTCTGTGACTTCAAAACTCGAAAAGACAAAGGCTAACCAGGATTTGACCTTCAGATACATACTTGCCCAAAGCAGGCTGAGTTAAGAGACAGCTAAACATCTGATTCTTATTCACTTACGGTGTTCTCAGGAAGTTCCTGTTTGGACATCGATGGTTCTCAACCTGGCTGCACATCGGAGTCATCTGGGAAGCTTTAAAAAAATCACCAAATGCCCAGACCAATTAAATCTGGAGGGTGCAGTCCAGAAACCAGTATTCTTTATGCTTCCCCAGGTAGTTCTTTCTAATGTGCAGCCTGGCTGCACACCACTGATGAATCCCTTTCAGAAAGCTGTTGCATGAAAGCCATGCTGTATCTAGATAGTTTGGTTTTTTCTAATTCCACCAGGAAAAGGGATTTTTAGAAAAAGGCACCGTTGCGCTTCCTCTAAAGAGGCAGCTTACTGTTTGAGAAGCGCTGGTCCTTGGAGGTTATCTGGAGCGCTGGTTGAAGAGGAGGGAGTCCTTGTCTTGGCAAAGCAGGCAGAGTTTCAGGCTTCGGCAGCTGCCTCCAGAAACAAAGAAGGCCCAGATGCCCGTGAGCACCAGGATGATGTATGCCAACACCAGATTTAATCCAGAATAAGGACTTATGAAGGTCTGCAAGGGGAAAATAACAGCAAGCTTATTAAACATGTGGAGTAAACAAAGGAAAAGGAAAATATGAAATACTTTCAATAGCTGAGGTGTGTTTCACTAAACATGCGATGTATGTCATGCACCCACAAAGACACATAGGACTAACCTAGTCAACAGACACCAGCCCGTATGTCTGTTTCTGTGTAAGTGAAATGGGACTGAGGTGAAGCTAAAATAACACCAGTAAGGCGCTTATGACAGGTTCTGGCACAGGGTATCTGAGAAAAGTCCTGAGAACAATCATTGCCACATGGGGCAGAGTTAGTGTTGTCCCAGCTTCCCCAAGTCTTCCGTGTTGGTCTCCATGGCACACGCGGCACGTTGAGGGCAGCAGCAGGAAGGGCCATCGAGCGTGCCCGACGTGCTGTGCTGTGTACTTATCACCTGGGTCACACATTCCAGTCCCACGATGATAACCTGTGAGCTAAGGGCCCATTTCATAGAAAAAGAATCTCAGATTTAAGAACCTGACAGGCTAGGCAGCTAGGAAAAGTGAAGCCAGATCTGGCTCCCAAAGTGAAAAGATGCTGGGTGTAGGAGAGCTTTTGACTAGAGTGAGGCAGGGGGCATCTCTGTCTAGCTGAGGATGGGCAGGGAAGTGCCCAGGGCTGGTGAAGATGCAGGAAGGCTGAGACGTAGAGTTTATTTGCCTTGAGAAAAAGGACAGCTTTTTAGAGGTGGGAACTGTAACCTGGCCTCCAAGCTTCTCTTTGGGTCTGTGGAGAGAAAATATTGGGTTGGCCAAAGGTTCATTCGTTTTTTTTCCGTAAGATAGCTGTAGTAGCACTTAGTTGTCTTTAACTTCATTCAAAACAATTTTGTTAGATTGTATGTGACAGCTGTCATATCAGCATGCGTTTAAAAAAAGACTTATCAAAATTGGTGACTTTTTGTGTAGCCATCTTAATACTGAAGATGGAAGAAAAAAAGCAACATTTTCAGCATATAATGCTTTATTATTTCAAGAAACGTAAAAACGCAACCAAAATGCAAAAAAAGATTTGTGCAGTGCATGGAAAAGGTGCTGTGACGGATCGAACGTGTCAAAAGTGGTTTGCGAAGTTTTGTTCTGGAGATTTCTCGCTGGACGATGACCCACGGTTGGGTAGACCAGTTGAAGTCGATAGCAATCAAATCAAGACGTTAACTGAGAGCAATCAATTTTACACCACGCAGCAGACAGCCGACATACTCAAAATATCCAAATCAAGCACTGAAAATCATTTGCACCAGCTTGGTTATGTTAATCGCTTTGATGTTTGGGCTCCACATAAGTGAAAAAAACCTTGACCGTATTTCCGCATGCGATTCTCTACTTAAACGTAATGAAAACGTTCCGTTTTTAAAACCAATTGTGATGGGCAGTGAAAAGTGGATACTGTACGACAGTATGGAATGGAAGAGATCGTGGGGCAAGCAAAATGAACCACCACCAACCACACCAAAGGCTGGTCTTCATCCAAAGAAGGTGATGTTGTGTAGATGGTGGGACTGGAAGGGAGTCCTTTATTACGAGCTCCTTCCGGAAAACCAAATGATTAATTCCAACAAGTACCGCTCCCAATTAGACCAAATGAAAGCAGCACTGGACGAAAAGCGTCCAGGATTAGTCAACAGAAAAAGCATAATCTTCCATCAGGATAATGCAAGACAACATGTTTCTTTGATGACCAGGCAAAAAACTGTTACAGCTTGGCTGGGAAGTTCTGATTCTTCTGCTGTATTCACCACACATTGCAGCTTCGGATTTCCATTTATTTTGGTCTTCACAAAATTCACTTAATGGGAAAAATTTCAATTCCCTGGAAGACTGTAAAAGGCACCTGGAACAGTTCTTTGCTCAAAAAGAAAATCAGTTTTAGGAAGACAGAATTATGAAGTTGCCTGAAAAATAGCAAAAGGTAGTGGAACAAAACAGTGAATATGCTGTTCAATAAAGTTCTTGGTAAAAATGAAATATGTGTCTTTTATTTTGATGTAAAAACCGAAGGAACTTTTTGGCCAATCCAATATATTCAAATGGCAACCGTAGAAGGTAATCAGAAGCCAGACCTAATGAAATACCCAACAGAGGATAGATGTTACATAACCAGGGCCCAGTTTTTAACCATTTGTGTTAATTGGCTCTTAGAGTTAGCAAGAAAGTGAGACAAGTCCAGGTTACTTTAGTAAAATTCCTTAGTATTAAGGGAATGTGAGGGAACATCTTTTTCAGCTGCACAATTGCTGAGGGTTCCAAAAGTTCATTTAAAAACTGCTGATGAGATGCTGCGAGGTACTAGTGAAGACCACAGTGCCTGTCCTAATGGAGCTTATATACTAGTAAGGGAGACAAGTAATGAATGAAGAAACAAATAATTCCAAATTGTGATGAATGCTAGGACAGAATAATTACAACTGAGATGGTGCTAGCATAGGTAAAATTACAAGGCGATCTACCTAGGCGGGGCGGTCAAGGAAGGCGCTGAGGAAGCAGCATTTAACCTGAGACTTGCAGGAGGAGGAGGGAGCCAGCCTGGTGTAGACCAAGGGAGGGAACCAAAGGAGGGCAAAGAGTTCATTGCAGCTGAGAACCTGAGAGTTGATATAAATGATGTGTAGGGATGGAAGGGCAAGCACTGAGACAGGAGAGGAAGGCGGGGCCAGCTACACAGCATGTGGGTGAGGAGTGTGAATTTCATCCTCAGTGTAATGGAGTTGCACAGAAGGGTTTTAGGTCGGGGAGCTGAATGATTTTAGATTATTTATTTATTTTTTGGCCACCCTGCACTTGCGGGATCTTAGTTCCCCGACCAGGGATTGAACCCGGGCCACGGAAGCTAAAGCGCCGAGTCCTAACCACTGGACCACCAAGGAATTCCCATGATTTTAGATTTTTTTAACTGCAGATAATGGATTCAAGGAGGCTATGGTGAAAGCAGGGAGACTAGTTAGGAAGACTCTGCACTGAATGAGGAGAGTACAGGTTGGTGACTTAGTCCAGGGTGATGGTGGTAGAGATGTACAGAGCAGATGATAGGAACTGGTGGGAGTTGCCTGTGGATGGAATGTGAGGGAAAGGGAGAGGCCAAGAATGACTTCCATGTTTCTGGCTTTAGGTAAATGGTGGTGCTATTTAAAGAGATACAAAAAGACTTGAGGAAGACCAAGCTTAAAAGACTTGGAGTTAATAAGAACCTGCTGTATAAAAAAATAAAGCAGTCTTAGAAGAGTGGTTGAACAGAAGGCAAAATGCACTAGAAGCATGAGAAGAAGCAGAGACAGAGTTTGCGGAGATAACTCTTTGAGAAATTTTGCTGCGATGGGAACCAGAAAAAAAAGTCATAGCTCGAAGGAGAACTGGCAATAACGAAGAGTTTTATTTAAGATATGTCTATATGCTGGTGAAGAGAGGGATAGGCTGGTGATGTAGGAGAGAGGGCACAGTCAAAGGAGTAAAGTCCTTAAGTAGGAAGGAATTAGGTCTGAAGCCCAAGTGGAGGGACTGGCCTTTGACAAAAGAAAGGATACTTCCTGTGCTGGGCCAGGGTAAGGTGGGGAGATGGCTTCTTCTTAACAAACAAGAGGCTCTGACTGGGTCAGTCTGTCACCTCTGCCCAGCAGGGGTAGCAGGGGGAGTGCCTCCAAGGCACCTCACTGTCCTCACCCTCACCCTGCTTGCACATGCCCTTGGATTCAGGATACAAAGAGTGACAAGATAAGGTCCCATCACTGATGATCAAACTCTAATTAGAGAGGTAGATGGAAAAACTGTATCAAATAAAATAATGCTGGCCGGGGAGAGGGGTTATAACACAGCTATAAATAAGGGCTAGTGATAGTGCTGAGTCAGAATTGTGCACCTTTTGCAGGGAGGCCTCACACGAAATGCTCAGGAGTTTTCCAAACTGACCTAGGTTAGCAGTCATTGCAGATAAAACAGCACGAACAAAGGCACTCCCTGCTGGGGAGCCACACTGGATCAATTTAGATGGAGGGTATGGTGTGAACTATGGGGAGCAGCAAGAGGTAAGTTGTGCACCAGTAAAATCAGTAAGAGGCTTATGTCAAACAAAGAAGTCTGGGTTTTACTCCACTGGCCTCTGCTACAGCTCATCGCCCTCTCCTCTCCAATACAGCTGGCTTCAGGACGCCTGGCTCCTGCTGCTCTTCTACTTCACTAAGTTCCTCCTTCTCAGTCTCCTTTGCTGGCTCCTCTTCTTGCCCCAACCTCAAGGCTGAAATGCCCCAGGCCTTAGTCCTTGGGCCTCTTCTCTTGTCTGCTTATACTCACTTCTTGTGATCATCTCTTCGAGCCTGGATTTCTCTCCCAAACTCCAGACTTTTTTATCCAACTGCCTAACTGCCTTCTCCACTTGAATGTCCAATAGGCGCCCCCAAGGTAACATGCCCAAGGAGAACTCCTGATCTCCCTCACAAGCTTCTCCATCCCAGCTGATGGCAACTCCATCCTTCTAGTCATCCAGGCCCAAAACTTTGAAGACATCCTTGGCTCCTCTTCTTTCTCTCCCTTGCCTTATGCAGTCTGTCAGGAAATACCGTTGGCTCTACTTTCAGAAATATGTCCTGAATCTGAACAGTTCTCATTATTTCCACTGCTATCTCACCCAAGTTGTCACCACCCTTCTCTTGATGACTGTAATCTCTTCCCCCATTACAGTCTACCCTAAACACAGCAGTCAAAATGATCCTTTTAAAACGTGATTCAAGTCATGTCCTTGTACTCAACACCCTACAATGACTCCCATTTCATTGAGAGTAAAAAGCTCAAGTCTTGCATTATCTAGATGTGGTTCTCATTTCCAACCTGTACTTCCATCCCCAACTTCAAATCTGTGACAGTATCTGCTACTAACTTCCCCAGGCTCACTGGTTCTGACCACCCTCACTTCCATAAACATGCCAAGCATGTTCTTTAGTCTTAGGACTTTGCCACTGGCTGTTTTAGTCTTGGATGCTCTTTCTCCAGACAGCCGTATGGCCAACTTGACTTTTTTGTTCAAATGTCACCTTCACAATGAAGACTACTTTTGACTACATAGTTCCAAAATTCAACATCCCCAGCCCACACAATCTGGAACCCTCTTAACCTGCTCTACTTACCCTTTTTTCCCACAGCACCTATCAATTTTAATATACTATAAAACTTTTTATTATGTCTACTGCTTGCTGCCTCTCTCTCCACTAGATGGTAAAGGCAGGGTCTTTGATTTTTTTCACTAAATTGTTTTGTTCGCCTAGAACAGTGCCTGGAACATAGAAGGCTATTTATCAAATGAATGAATGGCCAATTGGATCCATAAAAAGGAAATTTCCTTTTTCTTGCAACTTCCTTTCTGTTTATTAAAGTGTACATAGTAGAAAATTTGGAACATGCCAAAAACCATAAAGAATAAAAGATCCACCCAAAAATGAAAGCTGTTAATATTTTAACACACTCTCTAGCCAGTGGTTTTTCCATTAAGATTTGACTTTATGGTCCTGAACCAAGAAGGCGCAGTAGAAGGACATGCTCTCACGCCCTCTTGCAAGAACACCAAAATCACAACTAGCTGCTGGACAATCATCGACAGGAAGACATTCGAACTCACGAAAAAAGATACCCCACATCCAAAGACAAAGGAGAAGCCATAATGAGACAGTAGGAAGGGCTCAATCACAGTAAAATCAAATCCTGTAAGTGCTGGGTGGCTGACTCACAGACTGGAGAACACTTACACCACAGAAAGCCACCCACTGGAGTGAAGGTTCTGAGACCCATGTCAGGCTTCCCAACCCGGGGGGTGCAGCAACAGGAGGAGGAATTCCTAGAGATTCAGACTTTGAAAGCTAGTGGGATTTGACTGCAGGACTTCAACAGGACTGAGGGAAACAGAGACTGCACTCTTGGACAGCACACACAAAATAGTATGCACGTCAGGACCCAGGGGAAGGAGCAGTGACCCCCATAGAACACTGAACCAGACCTACATGCTAGTGTTGGAGGGTCTCCTGCAGAGGTGGGGGGTGGCTGTGGCTCGCCATGGGGACAAGGACACTGGCAAGCATAAGTTCCAGGAAGTACTCCTTGGCTTGAGCTCTCCTAGAGTCGGACATTAGCCCCACCAAAGAGCCCAGGTAGGCTCCAGTGTTGGGCTGCCTCAGGCGAAACAACCAACAGGGAGGGAACCCAGCCCCACCCATCAGCAGTCAAGCCAACTAAAGTTTTACTGAGCTCTGCCCACCAGAGCAACAGTCAGCTCTACCCACCACCAGTCCCTCACATCAGGAAACTTGCACAAGCCTCTTAGATAGCCACATCCACCAGAGGGCAGACAGTAGAAGCAAGAAGAACTACAATCCTGCAGCCTGCGGAACAAAAACCACATTCACAGAAAGACAGACAAGATGAAAAGGCAAAGGGCTATGTACCAGATGAAGGAACAAGATAAAACCCCAGAAAAACAACTAAATGAAATGGAGATAGGCAACCTTCCAGAAAAAGAATTCAGAATAATGATAGTGAAGATGATCCAGGACCTCAGAAAAAGAATGGAGGCAAAGATCGAGAAGATGCAAGAAATGTTTAGCAAAGACCTAGGAGAACTAAAGAACAAACAAACAGAGATGAACAATACAATAACTGAAATGAAAACTACACTAGAGGGAAT
Organism: Lipotes vexillifer; assembly: GCF_000442215.2. Lineage (NCBI taxonomy): Eukaryota > Metazoa > Chordata > Mammalia > Artiodactyla > Lipotidae > Lipotes > Lipotes vexillifer. The sequence continues at coordinate 126,854 of NW_006794528.1, read as the reverse complement.
CAACAGCAGAATAACTGAGGCAGAAGAACGGATGAACGACCTGGAAGACGGAACGGTGGAATTCACTGCTGCAGAACAGAATAAAGAAAAAAGAATGAAAAGAAATGAAGACAGCCTAAGAGACCTCTGGGACAACATTAAACACAACAACATTCGCATTAGAGGGGTCCCAGAAGGAGAAGACAGAGAGAAAGGACCAGAGAAAATATTTGAAGAGATTATAGTCGAAAACTTAGCTAACATGGGAAAGGAAATAGTCATCAAAGTCCAGGAGGCACAGAGAGTTCCATACAGGATAAACCCAAGGAGAAACACACCAAGACACATAGTAATCAAATCGGCAAAAATTAAAGACAAAGAAAAATTATTGAAAGACACAAGGGAAAAACAACAAATAACATACAAGGGAAATCCAATAAGGTTAACAGCTGATTTCTCAGCAGAAACTCTACAAACCAGAAGGGAGTGGCATGATATACTTAAAGTGATGAAAGGGAAGAACCTACAACCAAGATTACTCTACCCAGCAAGGATCTCATTCAGATTTGATGGAGAAATCAAAAGCTTTACAGACAAGCAAAAGCTAATAGAATTGAGCACAACCAAACCGGCTCTACAACAAATGCTAAAGGAACTTCTCTAACTGGGAAACACAAGAGAAGAAAGGACCTACAAAAACAAACCCAAAACAATTAAGAAAATGGTCATAGGAACATACATTTCGATAATTACTTTAAACGTGAATGGATTAAATGCTCCAACCAAAAGACAAAGACTGGCTGAATGGATGCAAAAACAAGACCCATATATATGCTGTCTACAAGAGACCCACTTCAGACCTAGGGACACATACAGACTGAAAGTGAGGGGATGGAAAAAGACATTCCATGCAAAGGGAAATCAAAAGAAAGCTGGAGTAGCAATACTCATATCAGATAAAATAGACTTTAAAACAAAGAATGTTACAAGAGACAAGGAAGGACACTACATAATGATCAGGGGATCAATCCAAGAAGAAGATATAACAATTATAAATACATACGCACCCAACATAGAAGCACCTCAATACATAAGGCAACTGCCAACAGCTATAAAAGAGGAAATCGAGAGTAACACAATAAGAGTGGGGGACTTTAACACCTCACTTACACCAATGGACAGATCATCCAAAATGAAAGTAAATAAAGACACAGAAGCTTTAAATGACACGATAGACCAGATAGATTTAATTGATATTTATAGGACATTCCATCCAAAAACAGCAGATTACACTTTCTTCTCAAGTGCGCACAGAACATTCTCCAGGATTGATCACATCTTGGGTCACAAATCAAGCCACAGTAAATTTAAGAAAACTGAAATCATATCAAGCATCTTTTCTGATCATAATGCTATGAGATTAGAAATCAATTACAGGGGAAAAAACGTAAAAAACACAAACACATGGAGGCTAAACAATACGTTACTAAATAACCAAGAGATCACTGAAGAAATCAAAGAGGAAATCAAAAAATACCTAGAGAGAAATGACAATGAAAACACGACGATCCAAAACCTATGGGATGCAGCATAAGTAGTTCTAAGAGGGAAGTTTATAGCTATACAAGCCTACCTCAAGAAACAAGAAAAATCTTAAACAATCTAACCTTACACCTAAAGGAACTAGAGAAAGAAGAACAAACAAAACCCAAAGTTAGCAGAAGGAAAGAAATCATAAAGATCAGAGCAGAAATACATGAAATAGAAACAAAGAAAACAATAGCAAAGATCAATAAAACTAAAAGCTGGTTCTTTGAGAAGATAAACAAAATTGATAAACCATTAGCCAGACTCATCAAGAAAAAGAAGGAGAGGATTCAAATCAATAAAATTAGAAATGAAAAAGGAGAAGTTACAACAGACACCGCAGAAATACAAAGCATCCTAAGAGACTACTACAAGCAACTCTATGCCAATAAAATGGACAACCTGTAAGAAATGGACAAATTCCTAGAAAGGTTTAAGCTTCCAAGACTGAACCAGGAAAAAATAGAAAATATGAACAAACCAGTCACAAATAATGAAATTGAAACTGTGATTTAAGATCTTCCAACAGGGCTTCCCTGGTGGCGCAGTGGTTGAGAGTCCGCCTGCCGATGCAGGGGACACGGGTTCGTGCCTCGGTCTGGGAAGATCCCACATGCCGCAGAGCAGCTGGGCCCGTGAGCCATGGCCGCAGAGCCTGTGCGTCCAGAGCCTGTGGTCCGCAACAGGAGAGGCCACAACAGTGAGAGGCCCACGCACCGCAAAAAACAAAAACAAAAACAAAAATCTTCCAACAAACAAAAGTCCAGGATCAGATGGCTTCACAGGTGAATTCTATCAAACATTTAGAGAAGAACTAACACCCACCCTTCTCAAACTCTTCGAAAAAATTACGGAGGAAGGAATACTCCCAAACTCATTCTATGAGGCTACCATGACCCTGATACCAAAACCAGACAAGGATACTACAAAAAAAGAAAATTACAGACCAATATCACTGATGAATATAGATGAAAAAATCCTCAACAAAATACTAGCAAACAGAATCCAACATCACATTAAAAGGATCATACACCATGATCAAGTGGGATTTATCCCAGGGATGCAAGGATTCTTCAATATACGCAAATCTATCAATGTAACACACCATATTAACAAACTGAAGAATAAAAACCATATGATCATCTCAATAGATGCAGAAAAAGCTTTTTACAAAATTCAACACCCATTTATGATAAAAACTCTCCAGAAAGTGGGCAGAGGGAACTTACCTCAACATAATAAAGGCCATATACAAGAAACCCACAGCAAACATCATTCTCAATGGTGAAAAACTGAAAGCATTTCCTCTAAGATCAGGAGCAAAACAAGGATGTCCACTCTCACCACTATTATTCAACACAGTTTTGGAAGTCCTAGCCATGGCAATCAGAGAAGAAAAAGAAATAAAAAGGAATCCAAATTGGAAAAGAAGAAGTAAAGCTGTCACTGTTTGCAGATGACATGATACTATATGTAGAGAATCCTAAAGATGCCACCAGAAAACTACTAGAGCTAATCAATAAATTTGGTAAAGTTGCGGGATACAAAATTAATGCACAGAAATCTCTTGCATTCCTATACACTAATGATGAAAAATCTGAAAGAGAAATTAAGGAAACACTCCCATTTACCATTGCAACAAAAAGAATAAAATACCTAGGAATAAACCTACCTAGGGAGACCAAAGACCTGTAAGCAGAAAACTATAAGACACTGATGAAAGAAATTAAAGATGATACCAACAGATGGAGAGATATACCATGTTCTTGGATTGGAAGAATCAATATTGTGAAAATGACTCTACTACCCAAAGCAATCGACAGATTCCATGCAATCCCTATCAAATTACCAATGGCATTTTTTATGGAACTAGAACAAAAAATCATAAAATTTGTATGGAGACACAAAAGACCCCAAATAGCCAAAGCAGTCTTGAGGGAAAAAACGGAGCTGGAGGAATCAGACTCCCTGACTTCAGACTATACTACAAAGCTACAGTAATCAAGGCAATATGGTACTGGCACAAAAACAGAAACATAGATCAATGGAACAAGATAGAAAGCCCAGAGATAAACCTATGCACCTATGGTCAACTAATCTATGACAAAGGAGGCAAGGATACACAATGGAGAAAAGACAGTCTCTTCAATAAGTGGTGCTGGGAAAACTGGACAGCTACATGTAAAAGAATGAAATTAGAACACTCCCTAACACCATACACAAAAATAAACTCAAAATGGATTAGAGACCTAAATGTAAGACCAGACACTATAAAACTCTTAGAGGAAAACATAGGAAGAACACTCTGACATAAATCACAGCAAGATCTTTTTTGATCCACCTCCTGGAGTAATGGAAATAAAAAGAAAAATAAACAAATGGGACCTAATGAAACTTCAAAGCTTTTGCACAGCAAAGGAAACCATAAGCAAGACGAAAAGACAATGCTCAAAAGGGGAGAAAATATTTGCAAACAAATCAACAAAGGATTAATCTCCAAAATATATAAACAGCTCATGCAGCTCAATATTAAAAAAGCAAACAACCCAATCCAAAAATGGGCAGAAGACCTAAATAGACATTTCTCCAAAGAAGACATACAGATGGCCAAGAAGCACATGAAAAGCTGCTCAACATTACTAATTATTAGAGAAATGCAAATCAAAACTACAATGAGGTACCACCTCACACCAGTTAGAATGGGCATCATCAGAAAATCTACAAACAACAAATGCTGGAGAGGGTGTGGAGAAAAGGGAACCCTCTTGCACTGTTGGTGGGAATGTAAATTGATACAGCCACTATGGAGAACAGTATGGATGTTCCTGAAAAAACTAAAAACAGAGCTTCCCTGGTGGCACAGAGAGAAATGATACCACGAGGTATCACCTCACACATGTTAGAATGGGCATCATCAGAAAATCTACAAATGCTGGAGAGGGTGTGGAGAAAAGGGAACCCTTTTGCACTGTTGGTGGGAATTTAAATTGATACAGCCTCTATGGAAAACAGTATAGAGGTTCCTTAAAAAACTAAACTAAAAATAGAATTACCATATGATCCAGCAATCTCACTACTGGACATATACCCTGAGAAAACCATAATTCAAAAAGACACATGCACCCCAATGTTCACTGCAGCACTATTTACAATAGCCAGGTCATGGAAGCAACCTAAATGTCCATCGACAGACGAATGGATAAAGAAGATGTGGTACATATATACAGTGGAATATCAGCCATAAAACGGAACAAAATTAGGTCATTTGTTGAGACGTGGATGGAACTAGAGACTGTCATACAGAGTGAAGTAAGTCAGAAAGAGAACAACAAATATAGTATATTAACACATATACGTAGAACCTAGAAAAATGGTACAGATGAACCAGTTTGCAGGGCAGAAATTGAGACACAGATGTAGAGAACAAACGTATGCACACCAAGGGGGGAAAGCAGCGGTGGGTGGGGGTGGTGGTGATGAATTGGGAGACTGGGGTTCACATGTACACACTAATGTGTATAAAATGGCTGACTTATAAGAACCTGCTGTATAAAAAATATATAAAATAAAATTTAAAAATTAAAAAAAAAAGATTTGACTTTACATAGCTGCCATCATATTAAGGGTAACTTTAGTATCCTGTATGACTGAAAGGTTTTAGGTAAGAAAGGCAATGAGATTGTTTTTTAGATGGAACAGAGAACAAGAAGCCCAGTATAAGAAAACCTGATATGAACTCTAAATGGATGGAGAGGAGAGAAACATGAGGCAGGACACCATCAGAAGGAAGCTTTTCAATACTGTAGGTGAGAAATGATAAAGGTCTGGACAAAGTAGTGGCTGGGATAATTCTGATGTAAGTATATGACAAGTTACGACTAAACTAAGACCAAAGCATTAAACAGTGCGTAAACAATACATCCAGTCAAGTATTCTTTTTAAGTTACTTTTGAAACCTGGCATTATAATGTCAGTGACGAGAGAGTAAGATGGGCACTCTTGACATTCATCAGAATGCGTAAAAATAGTACAACCCTTGTACAGAGTATTTTAGCAATTTGCATCAAGGGCTTTAAAAATATTCACACCATTTGACTTCAAAAATCAATTCCTTGGAATCTAAACAATGAATTGAAAAAGTTTCACATACAAAGTTGTTCCAGACAGCATTATAATAACCAAAAGTAGAAAAACAAGTTATCAATCAGTTAAGCAAACTATAACTTTATGTAATGATCTAAAGCCACTAAAACTTAAATATTAAAAGGATTTATAATAACATGGAAATTTTTTATGATGTGTTACATAACATAAGCATAATACAAGCCTATTTCAGTTTGACTCTACCCATTAAAAGAAAGACACATACCAAAAAAAAAACCATAAAACTTATGAGATCAACCAACAAATTGTTATCTTTCTACGGTAAGAAAGATGATTTATCTATCATTCATTCATTCATTCTTTTAAATGACTTTTCTGAATTTCCTCATTTTCCTATAGCATGTATTTCATTCAAAGTGGAATCTACCACTTTAGATATGCAGACTTGAGCTCCAAAAACCAGTTTGAGCACGGTAGCAATACTCACCAGGGCTGACACCAGTAGATGGGTCAGAAGAACTACAAGCAGGGTGTACCACTTTTTCTTCTCACAGCCATCAAAAAACACAATGCCCCAGAACATGTGCAGCAATATGATCACCAGCGTCATGAAAGCTGAAAGACAGGCAACCATTAGTGCCCAGTCACAGGACAACAAACTCCAAAGCCCACTAAACACCTAGTCCTGGGACAACGCTCTTGGGGTACACCGCACTACTGTAAGGGTTCAACCCTATCTGACAGAAGCGGGACCCTGACACATAGCTGCTTGAATAGTAACTCTGAGAGCAACATTCCTGAACCAGGGGGCCAACTCTGAAGCAGCTTCTCATCTAGAACGTGAATTTGTGAAACAAGAAGTCAACTTGGATCTGGCTTTCAAGGAGTTTCTCTTAGGAATGCAATAAGACTACTGTGATATCTAATCAGCTTTTCTCCAAATTAGCCTTCTGCACTAATTGCGAAACTCCCACCCTCCCCCGACACCGCGCCACACAGCATGTAGGATCTTAGTTGCCTGACCAGGGATCAAACCAGCACACCCCCAACCCCACATTGGAAACTTGAAGTCTTAACCAATGGACTGCCAGGGAGGTCCCTGAGAAACCTTTCTCAATTAAAAGTGTCTTTGGGCTTCCCTGGTGGCACAGTGGTTGAGAATCTGCCTGACAATGTAGGGGACAGGGGTTCGAGCCCTGGTCTGGGAAGATCCCACATGCTGTGGAACAACTGGGCCCGTGAGCCACAATTACTAAGCCTGCGCGTCTGGAGCCTGTGCTCCGCAACAAGAGAGGCCGCGATAGTGAGAGGCCTGCGCACCGCGATTTAGAGTGGCCCCCACTTGCCACAACTAGAGAAAGCCCTTGCACAGAAACGAAAACCCAACACAGCCATAAATATATAAATTAATTAATTAAAAAAAAAAGGAGTGTCTTCAATTTAAACAAGTCTTCTCATTAAAGTGAAATTTCTCCTTGGAGTTTTTATTAAGGACAATGGAAGATAAAAATATTAGAAATTGCAGTAATCATCCAAGATTTTCTTTTTTTAACATCTTTATTGGAGTATAATTGCTTTACAATGGTGTGTTAGTTTCTGCTTTATAACAAAGTGAATCAGGTATACATATACATATGTCCCCATATCTCCTCCCTCTTGCGTCTTCATCCAACCCTCCCTATCTCACCCCTCTAGGTGGACACAAAGCATGAGCTGGTCTCCCTGTGCTATGCAGCTGCTTCCCACTAGCTAGCTATTCTACATTTGGTAGTGTATATATGTCCATGACACTCTCTCACTTCATCCCAGCTTAACCTTCCCCCTCCCCGTGTCCTCAAGTTCATTCTTTATGTCTGTGTCTTTATTCCTGTCCTGCCCCTAGGTTCTTCAGAACCATTTTTTTTTTTAACTCACTACACATAATTTCGTTTCTTTTTTTAAATTAATTAATTTTACTTCTGGCTGTGTTGGGTCTTCGTTTCTGTGCTAGGGCTTTCTCTAGTTGTGGCAAGCAGGGGCCAATCTTCATCACGGTGTGCAGGCTTCTCACTATCGCGGCCTCTCTTGTTGCGGAGCACAGGCTCCAGACGCGCAGGCTCAGTAATTGTGGCTCATGGGCCTAGTCGCTCCGTGGCATGTGGGATCTTCCCAGACCAGGGCTCGAACCCGTGTCTCCTGCATTGGCAGGCAGATTTTCAACCACTGCACCATCAGGGAAGCCCCCTCAATTTCGTTTCTTTTTATGGCTGAGTAATATTCCATTGTATATATGTGCCACATCTTCTTTAGCCATTCATCTGTCGACAGACACTTAGGTTGCTTCCATGTCCTGGCTATTGTAAACAGTGCTGCAGTGAACACTGTGGTATATGGTTCTTTTTGAATTCTGGTTTTCTCAGTGTATATGCCCAGTAGTGGGACTGCTGGGTCGTGTAGTAGTTCTATTTTTAGTTTTTTAAGGAACCTCCATACTGTTCTCCATAGTGGCTGTATCAATTTACATTCCCACCAACAGTGCAGGAGGGCTCCCTTTTCTCCACACCCTCTCCAGCATTTTTTGTTTGTAGATTTTTTTTTTTTTTTTTTTTGCGTTAAGCGGGCCTCTTACTGTTGTGGCCTCTCCCGTTGCAGACCAAAGGCTCCGGACACGCAGGCTCAGCGGCCATGGCTCACGGGCCCAGCCGCTCCACGGCATGTGGGATCTTCCCGGACCGGGGCATGAACCCACGTCCCCTGCATCGGCAGGCGGCTCAACCACTGCGCCACCAGGGAAGCCCTGTTTGTTGATTTTTTGATGATGGCCATTCTGACTGGTGTGAGGTGATACCTCATTGTAGTTTTGATCTGCATTTCTCTAATGGTTAGTGATGTTGAGCATCCTTTCATGTGTTTGTTGGCAATCTGTATATCTTCTTTGAAGAAATGTCTGTTTAGGTCTTCTGCCCATTTTTTGTCCAAGATTCTTAAGCAACTGAAACTGAACTTGATCGGCATACACAGGTTTTTCTATGGAATACTGCGTGTGTGCATGCATGATCAATTAATTCCAAATGCGGTAAGTACTACAAAGGAGAAGTACAATACTACCCGAGGGGGTTACAGCTTTTTTGTGCACTCACGGCTCTTCCTCATCATAGTATTTATCACACTTTGTTGTAATCAGCTGTTTGTCTTTATTCCCTGTTATGAGTGGAACATATAAACATTAACTGGACTGTTAAATAAAAATACTTAATTATTTGTGGAATGCGTGATTAAATGATCAAATGGACTTGCCCAAAATACTAAATTAATGAGCCAGGGTAAGACTTGAAATTAAGACTCCAAGTCCTATACCTTGCCTATATACAGAATAACCAAGATACGGTAATGATTCTAAGAAAAGTTAACGTTAGCCTACTACACAACTACAAAAAGAATTAACTTATAATACATTTAGTTTGTAAACTATGCTGACTTGTAACATGAAAACCTATGTACATACAGGTATCATATAGTGTACATCTTGTACTAACATAGACGTACTAATTATACGCTATATTCCTGATTATTACTTAGGCATTTATAATGGAGTATGTTAAACTATTTAACTGAAAAATTAAAAAGGAGCTCATGCCTAAATACATAGTAACAGCAGCAGTTACAAATAATATATGCAATAAATGTAAATACATGCAAATTTGGGGTTATTTTTAAATGCAATAAGTAGTTTCTTAAATGTTTAATTCAAAGGTTATGCTCCAAAGAATGATGTTATAACAAATAAACTCTAGCACATGATAAAGTAACAGCTATTCTTGACTCTATAGGTACACATCCACAGCATGGTCAGCCTGCCGTCCTAACTCGGCTAAAGATATTAAAACACTTGGGCTTCCCTAGTGGTGCAGTGGTTGAGAATCTGCCTGCCAATGCAGTGGACACAGGTTCGAGCCCTGGTCTGGAAAGATCCCACATGACCCGGAGCAACTGGGCCCGTGCGCCACAACTACTGAGCCTGTGCGTCTGGAGCCTGTGCTCCACAACAAGAGAGGTCGCGATAGTGAGGGGCCTGCGCACCGCAATGGAGTGGCCCCCACGTGCCACAACTAGAGAAAGCCCTCGCACAGAAACAAAGACCCAACACAGCAAAAATAAATTAATTAATTTTACAAAAAGATATTAAAACACTTTATTTTCTTTGAATTTATAAAAATCACAAATACAATCCCCAAATTGCTAGCACATTTTTTACTTTCTTCCAAAAGAATCATTTTAAGCCAATCTTATGAAAACAGCCTAGTTCACAAAAGGGAATTACCGCCATCTAGTGACAGAATCTGGTAGAAAAATAAGTTCCATTAGGAGACTGCTACTTGAGAACCAAAAAAAAAAAAAAAAAAATGCTTATGTAGCAGTCTAATAGACTGATTTAAGAAAATATAGAAAACTGCAGCAGTAACACCCCCTCCTGGTTATGTTTTATTAACTTATATTGGATGCTAACATTAACATTACAGTTGTTCTAAAAATCTAATACTCATTATTATGTTCATTTTTTAAGACTGTCAGAAATATTTTAATTATGGAATGTTTAAAAGGAAGATAATTTGCTATGTTGGGGGCGCAACTAAATAAGCAGGACCCATTCCATTGACATACTTTCCTGTCCTCTAACTTGTAGCCGGACGTGAAGGGCCCCGAATAACTTGTAGGCCTTGAAAAGCCCTTATACATTTTTGTACAGGGACGAGTCATTTGGGGGGCTGTATACAGGATGGATTCCCATGAAAAATGTGCTGAGGAAAGACTAACCGGGTGGGAGTTAATGGTAGTAATCTAGACAGGAGATAACAAGGTCTGAACTGAAATGATGAACAAGGGTCCACTGGGTTTGGGGATCACTATAACGTGCAGCATGTCTCTCAATTCTTTACTGCAGCAATTTGTTTTTTTAATTTGGTCATACCTCCTTATATCTTTTCTATTATTATGTTAAACTGCACTGAAACGCTTAATCACTTTTTTGGTCTTATTCCCTCTACAAGATGGTAAGCTCCTTGAAGACAGAAATTACTTTAGTAAAGATGATAAATTTTTTTTGAAAGGATTCTATTTATTCTTAATAAGATGATAAATTAATAATGATTTAATTAAAAGAATCTGTGCATAGGGTCACTTCAACGATACAACTTGTGAAGACAAAAAAATACAGTGGGGTTTTGAAAAACTATTTTTTAAAAGATTCTTCTTGTGTAATTTAGGAGAGAGCTTATATTAATTATGTATATTACCAATTCTCAAATGTGTGACCACTGCATCATGGGGACAATTTTCATCTGGTGGATGGAAAGTGGTTTGAAATGGGTTGGTCCTTTTACCTGCATCTTTGGATAAAGGTCAACTCATCTATTATTTTTTTCCTCTCAATTTCTTCTTTTTTTACAGAATATAGTACAATTTATTTTTAAATGTTCAAAAGCAAGAAAACTAAATTTTCTTTTTCTTTTTTTTTAATACACACATGAAGGTAAAACTTTCAGGTTTTACCTTCAAAGTAAAACATCGATACATGTTAAAAACCTAACTTTCAGATCTGGCTAACCCAGGGACTTATTAACACAAAATCAGGGCAACAGTTACCTGTAGGGGAGGAGTGAGGAGGAACAAGGGACTCTAAGTTCCTGCTGGTGTCCCAGTTCTTAAGGAACAGGGAAGATGGACTGTTACAGTTAAAATTATATATATATATATATATATGTTTAAATATATGTTTTTAGATATATGACATTACCTCACATTAACATTTTTTTTTTTTTTTTGAGGTACACGGGCCTCTCACTGTTGTGGCCTCTCCCGTTGCAAAGCACAGGCTCCGGACGCACAGGCTCAGCAGCCATGGCTCATGGGCCCAGCCACTCTGCGGCTTGTGGCATCTTCCCGGACCGGGGCACAAACCCGTGTCCCCTGCATCGGCAGGCGGACTCTCAACCACTGCGCCACCAGGGAGGCCCATACCTCACATTAAATAAGAACTATTTTCTCTCCTCTCAATTTCAAGATTAAATTATACTTCCCACTCCAAAAAGCGGCCAAGATGACAAATGAACTAAAGATTAGGGCTACAGTGAAGAGAAATATAAACTAATAAAAACAAAAACAAAAAAGCATATAGCCTATAAAAATTCACTTACAATATATCAGCTATACAGAAACAGTATAGTAACAGAAAAATAAATTTTATGCAAGCTTGGTTCCACTCTAACTGTAATTTTTACTCTAACAATACTCTAACTGTAATTTTTATTTTCCTAGGTCCTTTCCATCACAGTGTCTAACAGTAACTTGCCTTTAGAAGATATAACATGAATTTCTATTCACTTCATTTCCTAAGCCAGGGAACTCCACTAAGCATGATCATTTAGATCATAAATCTGAACATTCACAGCTACCAGACACATACCTGAATTCAGGAAGAACTGGGGAGGGTCTCCATGAATGCCCACTGTGCCCGGTCCCAAGGAGTCAGACAGGGTATTTACAAAGGAAAATACTCCACTCATGATTCCAAAGCCCAAGCCAGAAACTAAAGAGGAAGGAAAACACTGTTAAAACTTACTCATGCTGTGTTTTCTCTTCAAATCAAATTCCCAAGGACTAGGGAACACTATTTTGTTGAAGGAAAAAGGGTGCACATGCTGTTAGAGAAGCAATAGAAAGCTGGCTCAGAAAAGGCAAGCGCTTGGCTAAATGATGAACCGAGAGAGAAGTGGGGAGGAAAGAGGAAAGGAAATGGGTCAGTGAAATGTAGCAGAGAAATGAAAAAGGAGAGAAAGAGATCCAGAAAGGCTCCAAAGGGATAGGCGAGACAGAAGGATACGATACTGAAGCTCTGACTTTAATTCATGACAACAGAACCTGTAGAATTAAGTGTGATGGAACTGAGCTTGAGGGGTGACTGTATTGTAAAGAGGGATCCCTGGGTCAAGCTGGGTGACTCAATTTAGGGACCCGGATCCAAACTTTAAACCATAATTCTGAAGGAAAAATACAAAGAGGTATTAACTGTATTAATATGAAGAGTCCTCTCAGTACAGACAAAGTCATGGAAACAACCCAGAGAAGGTAACAATAACATCACTTAGAAATTGTTAACTAGAGTGTATACATGTTAAAAAACCTAACTGTCAAATCTGGTTAGTATTTAATGGACACACAGATAAGGGTCACCTGCAATCACTTCCCTTTACATAAGGGCCCTGGAAAGCTAGAAAAATAAACAATGTACACCAATAGGCCAATGCGGTAGTAAAATACTACCTGAAACCTACAAAGATTTAAAAGATAAAAATGGCTTTTATGTCAAGTCTGATCTTTTATCTTTACACGCAATGCAGTTCTAACTTACCATAAGCCAGCAATCGCATAGAGGGTGCTTTCTCACCTGGGTTTATACTCTTCAAACCCTCACTGGATTTTCTAAAACAAAACCACACAGATAATTTTTTTTAAGTAGTATATCAGAAAAACACATACGATATTTTAAAATCCAGATACTTAATGAGGTTTTTGATCACATTATACTCTAAATCTAAAATCCATTTAAACGAACACAGCAAGTTTTTAATTAACTAAAGTCAACCAAAATTTCCAACCAACTTTTGCCTTTTATCTGACATTCACAAAGAAGAGGAAAAATAAGAAGAATATAAGTAAACAAGCCATCAGGGATTGAGTTTAATAATACAAAAAAAAGCAATACTTATGACTAAGCTTAGGAAGTATTTAATTCAACATCTTGTGGCATCTACCACTCTGAATTTTTCCTCTTCCCAAAGTACTGTATCTTCTATTCCACTTCTTTGGTACTTTGTTGTATTTCCGCCTGGGTTAGACTTATTCTGCCACTCTCCCTTTACCTTCCACTCCATAGAACGTTAGTGGTACTCACTCTTCAAAGTCTAGTTCATGCAACAATTGCTCAAAGAAGCCACCTTTACCAGTGATTGATAATTATTCATCCCATCTCTCCTTACTCTTAAATCCTACAAGACTGACAGTGTGAACTCTCATATGGATACCTAATCAAATGGTCTTCTGATTCAAAAACATTATTTGTTTCATAACCTCAGTCAGGCCTCAGGGGAGAATAAAATGCTACCCTCAGAAGATAAATGAATACCTGAATGAAACATTAGACTACTGCTCAATAAGAAATGATCTTCAAAGTGATCATATCCATGCTTCTGTCGTGGACAATTCACCAACTGACCATGAGCCCCTGCACCCCACACAAATGCGTGAGGACTGCGGCAGGTCGGCTCCACTCATCACTATTGCTACCCCTTGTTGGCTAGAAAGTCTGCAACAACAATCCTGACGCAAAGGATATTTAAATTATATTTAAAGTATATTTATTAAAGCAATAAAGGAACCAAACATTTTACAAGAATTTTTCAACAAGTGCTGAAACAAAAATGAGCTCAGTTAACTCTAAGAGTAGAAAATTAACCAGAACATGGAAATTATATTCTGGGTATTGGGTTAATTAAATTTTAAGGTATGTATATTCACTACAGTGAGCCTATCTCATGACATAAATATAAATATTGACCACATTAAGGCAACACAGAATTCAACCAAAATAGTAATAAGCATAAAGAAGAAGGTCTTTGGCACTTCCCTGGTGGTCCAGCAGTTAAGACTCCACGCTTCCAATGCAGGGGGCACAGATTCAATCCCTGGTAGGGGAACTAAGATCCCTGATGCGGCCAAAAAAAAAAAAAAGGTCTTTTTCTTTTCTAGACTCAAAAGAAACAATTTGCCATTTCAGGGCTCTCCATTTGGAAGCATCATTTGGTAGCAGGGACATGAGCCAAAATTTAAGTGACTGTCATCTTCTTTCTCTGGAGCTGTAACCACCTGAAATGTGCAATTTTCCTAAATAAACTTACCTGTCACAGGAATGTTGTTAAAGGCTAATGAATGCTTAGAGACCTATACAATAGCAATAGCTTCCATCAACAAACAGATATAATGGTATAACAGAATCAATAAATTTTGGAGGATTTCTGTTTTATATAAATTGCTCAGCAATGAATAAAAAATTTTTGCTATTTAGTATAACAAAGTACTGCTATCACAAATATATTAAATATATAAATTTAAGGTCTAGGGTCAACATTAGGAAATGAAAAAGTACAAAACACCATCATTTTCCGTGTTCCTGACAGATACATCACACAACTAATGATGTAAGTGACGGTGATTTTTTGCATGTGTGTGTGACGGTGATTTTAATCTGACCATTTTACTGAAGTGGAAAATTCTTTGTTTGCATTTATTATTGTTTCCAAGAACAAAAAACTCAATTTTTTAAATATAAACTTTGAAAAACAAATGATAAATCATACCAGCTTTCTTATTTGTTCTGATTCACTTTATATGTGTGTGTGAGAGAGGGAAAGTACCAAGGAATATGCATATAAAGTAAAAACACCATTTAAAAAATTTTTTTAAATAGACTTATGCCTTTTAAGACATTATAGCAATGATTCTTATTATTTTTCTATAAATGATTTTCTCAAATTACCAAATATTTATGGTATCAGCATTATAAGACAATTGAACTAAATTACAAAAGCTTTAATCCAAGCCAAAAAATTCTTAGGTATGTTTTAGGCAATGTGCAGGACCATAACTTGGATTTTTCTTTTTCCTTCTGAATAACGTAGAAAGGGCTATCACGTGTGGCCACATGTCAGTTTCTCACAGTGCAATTCTTTGCTAGGCTGAAAGTGACCATTCATTCATTCAAGATGAAGTACTGGTCCTAAGACCTAAGCCATGAAATAAATTTATGTTGGACCTACAATGATAAATACTTTGATTCAATTCCATATATGTAAAAAAAACTGGTGCAAGCTCTCCACATTTTCATCTTGGCACCAAATTCAGATAGCGAAAATTTGACTGAGGCAGTACTTTAAACTTAAAAGTTCAAAACCTACTTTGGCAGTGGAGATAGTTAAAATATTGATTAAACTGAAGTTCCTATATTTGAATGTAGTAAAGCCTAAGAGAGCAACTCAAATGCATCTATATAAATGTTAGTCATTAATAAAGTATCATAATAATTCTCAAACTTGTTTTAACATGTAACTACATAACATCCAACATTTCTAAAATGTGCTAGGAAAATACTGTACCATATTCCAAAGGTGTGTAGCAGATGCATTTTGTAAAGGCAAACAAAGGCACCTGTTAATACAGGTTTGTCCTATTATTTGTTTGCAAATCTCCAAAGGTCCTTTCAGAGGAGCAAACATGGTTTCCCCAGAAGGCCAAAGAGGCTTCTGTGAATTTCCTGGCATGAGAGCCTGCAGACTGACAGCCATAATTCCTTCTGCATGTGGCCCTATGCCCTCACTGCCCTATTAAAAATGGCAACTCTGGGACTTCCCTGGCAGTCCAGTGGTTAAGGCTCCAAGAGGCGCAGGTTCGATCCCTGGTCAGGGAGCTAAGATCCCACATGCCTCTCGGCGCAGCCAAAAAAAAAAAAAGGCAACCCATGGGGAATTCCCAGGTGGTCCAGTGGTTAGTACACCGTGCTTTCACTGCCGAAAGCGCGGGTTCAATCGCTGGTGGAGGAACTAAGATCCCACAAGACACATAGCCGTGGCCAAAAAAAAAAACAAAAAAAAGGCAACCCATGTTCAGCTTGTAGTCCTTTGGAACCTTAGGTTAGTGCCAATAAAAGGTTGCTTTTCCAGTGGAAACTGTGAAAAAAAAGATAGTGAAGAACAGCAGATACCCATTTAGCCACTCCAGGTAAGTGAGGTTTTAGAACCTCAAGTCCTAAGGGGTTATTAAAGTCACGTCCTGATCTATAAAAACTACTGAAATTAGTAAATGCAAAACCAACATGAGCCAGTGATGTTGGAGACAGGAAAATCCAGTCCAACCCGAGGCTGAGTTAAGAGAACAGTGCCCTGTCAAGGGCGGGAAGGACCCTGCTCTCTGCACTGCTTCGACCACAGCAGGGTACTGTGCTGGGTTCCAGGCACAGGTAAATCCCAGGCACCAACAAAAAGGGGTGTCCACTGACATAAAAGAACAGAGATGGGAAAAGGTTTGGAAGCCACATCCATGTCTCCTGAGGGCCAGCTGAAGAAATGAGGAATGTTTAGCCTTGAAAGAGACAAGATGACAACCCTGTGACAGAGACTGCATTTGCCTGTGCAAGGCAGAGGTCAGAAAGAAGGAGATTTTTATTACCTTAATATATTCTACAGTTAAAATTAAATTTTGGAATAGTAGTAACTGCTGCATACCAGAAACATTCAACCACAGCTGAATGTCCATCTGTTAAGGGTATTGTATTCCCATGGAACCTGAAATGTTATGTTTTTTATTTGTTGTTCTTTAATATTTCCAGGAACTAATGGAAATTTCGTTTTTAAACTTTTTCTCAGATATGACTTTTGCTTCTAAGCAACGGCTTCCTGGTTTTCTACTTGGGATTTAAATTGCTTTGTTATTAAATTTCAATATTTGTTATTAAAAGCAACAAGTAAAAAATACAGAAGGCCTGGCATATTGGCAAGAACAAATTATCAGAAGCCTATTATAAGAGATGTTATTGAGGTTCTGTCTTGGTTGCATCCATGAAATTCATAAAGCGCTTTAATTATCCCATTTGCAGAGATGAGAAGACATAGCACATTTATCACTCTACTAACTAAGCCTTACTACATAATCAAAGCCAACCGCATGACTACCTGAAAGAAAATATGGTTCCAAGTTCAGGCTGTGTTTCAAAACAGTGGTTTCATGTGAGATCCTCATGGATCTTACAGATGACCTACTTTCTGGCCTAAAAAGGGAACTCAGGCCCATGGCTTTTTTTTTTTTCCTTTTAATGTATTTTTCTATTCTGGACATGAAATCAAACAACGTATCACAAAATGAACCCCTGTTCCTCCCTAATACAGTCAGAATAATGGCAGGCATAATCACCATAAGAATTATCTATTTTAGGTGATGTCAAAGAGAAGTGCATATAAATTCTGATCTGTAACAGTTTTTGTTCTTCTTGTTTCAATGACTATTTCTCTACCTTATTTTTCTCCATGGCACTTACTATCTTTTAATATACAATGTCTTTTCTTGTTTATTCATTTGTTGTCTATCTCTTCCCACTATAATATTACCACCATGAGACTGTCTTTTAATCATGATGTATCCCCAGTACCTAGGGTATGCACGGCATTGAGCAAATTCTCAAGACATTTTTTGAACGAGTGAAGGAAGGAATGAATGTCCACAAGTTAAAATACTCAATATTTTCAGGCTGGAAGTGTACAATCCCTTGGCTTGGAACTACATAGGAAGACATGGACCTTCAAATACAGTAATACATTAATGTTTCAAACTACTAAATCATAATTCAAATAAAACTGGGAAAAAAGGTAAAGCATTTAACTTACTTTAAAAGTTTATAATATGCAAACCGGAACATTTCTTGGATAAGGACTGAGATTAACACTCCAAAGATCAGCAGATCTCTCTGTCTTGGTTCATCTTTGTTATCAGTAAGGGTTGCTGCCATGAACCAAATGAAGGAAGAAAGCAGCAGAGACACCAGCCAGAAGAAAGCTCTGAAAATTGGTGGGGGGGGGGGGGGGGGGGGGGGCGGGGGGGGGGGGGGACTGGAGGAGAGAGGGAGAGAGAGAGAGAGAAAAAGAACATTACTGCCACCTCTCGCTCACTTCTCTAGAACTGAGAAAATGTGGAGGAAACCTGGAATTTGCTTGCTTGCATTACGCGGGCCTCTCACTGTTGTGGCCTCTCCCGTTGCGGAGCACAGGCTCCGGACACGCAGGCTCAGCGGCCATGGCTCACGGGCCCAGCCGCTCCACGGCGGCATGTGGGATCTTCCCGGACCGGGGCACGAACCCGTGTCCCCTGCATCGGCAGGCAGACTCTCAACCACTGTGCCACCAGGGAAGCCCTAATAATGATTTAAAAGCAGAAAAAAACCCTGCTTGAGAAGGAAGAGATTTCCTGACAAAAAAAGTGTTCATGAAGTGATGCTCTTAACCAACTGGTCCTAATCAATGGTGCAGTTTCCCTGGTGAAATAAACATGCAGGCCAAGAGGAATTTGAGATTTTTCTTAAAAATCACTTTTTTCAGTGACCCTGCTATTTGTAAGTACATCTGCAGACTAATTGCCAAGGACTGTCTGTCTGGAAACTTGGTTATTTGCTAAGCTTCCTAA
The DNA here is from genome assembly GCF_000442215.2 of Lipotes vexillifer. NCBI lineage: Eukaryota > Metazoa > Chordata > Mammalia > Artiodactyla > Lipotidae > Lipotes > Lipotes vexillifer. Next base: position 107,924 of record NW_006794528.1, on the reverse strand, counting down.
TTAAAGCTTTGCCCATTGATGTGCAAATGTCTTTTCCAGGAAAATGTCTACATCTCTATTAACAGAGCGATTGGTTTAAAATCCAGAGGTTGAAAGCCTGTGCTCTGATCTACATCAGTCTTCCAGGCCTGGTTTTTACAACATTCCTGTGGATTTTAATGATTATAACAAGCTTTACAGACCTCTTGCCCAAATCTCTATTGTTTTTTAAATGACACGTGTGATGCAGCATTTTCAATACAGTTGTGAGAGGTGAGGAAGCTCAGAAAAGGTGGGATTCACTGGTCTCGCCTGGCTGTTTCTCCTGGTGCCAAGTGAGACCCAGTGGCGGAGAAGGTCGTAGGGGAGCTCCAGTAAGAGCTGCCAGACAGGTGAAAACTGGGATTATGATCACATTCGCCACCAGAGTTCGGTATTGACCAAGCTCCTGCAAGGAGACGTACTACAGGTGCTGAGGAGTTTTCACAGGTTTCTACCCTTTGGCCGCACAACTGAATCACCTGGGACGCTTTTAAAAAGTCCGAATTCCACCCCCTAGACATTCCTATTCAGTTGATTCAGGGAGGGGTAAGTGTTGGGCATCGGTATGTTTTAAAGCACCTGATCCCCAGGTGCTTAAGGGCTCTTAACTCGTTTGGGATTACAGATGCCTGTCAGAATCTGAGGGAAACTAGGGACCTCCCCCTCCAAAAACTAAAAGATGGATATTTGAAGTTATTCACAATTTTTTAAATACAGTTTTAATGTATGACTCACTAACGCCCACCCACGGACCCTAGGCAAAAACTCGGGAGCCAAGCGTCAGGGTTTTCTGAGACCCACGATGTGATCTCCTTCCCTAGAGCTCGCCCTCTGGGGTCGCGGGGCTCTTGTTCTTTTCTCGCCGACCCTCGGAGGAGGGCGAGGAGTCCCAGGGGAGTGGGGTCTCCGCTCTCCCCCCTCCTAACCCTTCTCCGCTCCAAAGCCCAACGAGGACGAGCCGTTTGGTGGGGACGCCAGGTATCGCCGGTACCCCCGGCGGGGGAGGGGAGCCCCAGGTCCGGGTTTCCCGGGGCAACCGCCTTACCCGATGATGAGGAAGATGATGCGCAACGGCTCGGTGGCGATGGTGAAGATGTAGAGGGCGAGCGCAGGCCCGAAGGCAACGAAGGCGCAGCCGAAGAACACGGCCGCCGTCATGGCGACCGCAGAAGCCGGCGCGGGGGCCTAGCGGGGACGCGGGGGCGCAGATCGACCACGAAGAAGAGCGCGCGGCGAGGGCGGGGCAGGCCGAGGGGCTGGAGGCGGGGCGCGGCGGAGGAGGCGGGGCGCGGCGGAGGAGGCGGGGGCCGGAGGAAGCGGGGGCGGGGCTTACCTCCGGGCTTTCAGCCCGGGAGACTTAGCAGCTTCTGATGCAGAGGCGGCGGTAGCTGAAGACTTTAGGGTAGGAGCTTTGGCGCCGCCCCCCGCCACCACCACTGGTACGCATCCATCAGGCCAAGACACCGCCCACGAGGTGGCTAAGAGAAGGGGAGGTCCCCAACCCGCTTCGGAGCCAGAACTGGGGAAGAGTCCAGATCAGCTAACGAAAAACTCCGCGCAGGACATAGGCAGGATTCCATTTCTAAACAAAGGAGCCTTTTTTTGAAGCACATTATGCCATTTGTATAGTTGCGGGAACTTCGTGAAACTATGTACAAAACCCTAGCCGGGAGAGCAGTGACCCAGGTGATAACTCACAGTAGAAGCTGTCCATCTCGGGGTTGTTTTGGCGACCTGGTTTCATTTGTACCCCACTCCCGCCAAGTCTTAAAAAAGTTGTTTCTGAAGGCATTCTTTGATCACCCCGTAATAACAGTAACATCTCCCTGCTCAGTTTTTACTTGCTCATTTGTCTCCCCCATTAAAATGTAAACTTCTGGAGGGCAGGGTCTTTGTTTTGTTCTTTGTTGTTTTTGCAGCAGCAAGAAGGTGCTGAACTAAATATCTGTTCAATGAATGAAATAATTTTAAAAGTGGAACTTACAAACATTTGCTATTTTATATTAATTAAACAATTTCTGAAAGGTTTACAAGTTAAAACCAGAAGGTTAATTTCCGTAATCATTCACATCTAAGATTTATCTCCATGTCTAATGGGGATAATAATGTCATGGGTTATTTTGAGGATTGTGCCTGCACAGTAAGTGCTATGTAAGTGTTGGCCATTCCTATTTATTCTTGAATGCCTGTCGTGAATAAAGCTCTTGGAACTCAACACTGAAAACACAAAAGTTGGGACCTGACTGAAGATGTTTTTGCAGCTCACCTCTGAAAAATGGGCCTTCAAATAATACAAGTATTTAATTTTTATGGTAGCATGTCACCTGTGTCCATTTAAAACAGACACATATATTTTCCTATTACTCCACAGAATTTTTCTTCATTTTGAAATGTCTTGTCCAGCACCTATTAAAACTCAGGTTGAGACAACAGTTGAAATTGATAGTGACTCACCATTAGATAATCCTTTGGTTCTACCCTGAACCTAATTTGTCAAATACAATTATATTACTTCAGCTCCATGCAGAAATGCCATCACAGAGGCATATCCTACTCACATCCTTGGTGTAAATTAAGCTTTTTTAATACAAGAAATTGTAAGCAGATAGGATAGGGGGTCTCCAGAGAAAGAGAACCAGGCATGGCTTCACTGACATAAGGAAATCTGTTTTTGGCCTAAGCTATTTTGTCATCTAAGCCTAGACACAATGCTTGTGCTTGAACAGGCCTTAGTAATTAATAGTCTTAAGGGAACAAAAGAATGTAGGACGTTATTGGGCAAGAGAAATAACAACAGCAAAGATAATGTATCAGTAATAAAGACTCCCAGCTTTGTTTCAATGGTAAAGATTAGCCTGAAGCCTCAACCACCAGGTCAACTGGAACCTAAGGGGGGATGATGTTGACCTTTTCTGACCCTTGTGACTTCAATCAACTAAAGCTTGGACTCTGTCGACCTTTGCCTCAATTCTCTGCTGAATTCTCCTCTGCTCAAGCGCCTACATAAATATGCATGTACCCTTAGCTTAAAACTTCCCCAGTTTTGCTGTTTGGGGAGACACTGCTTTGGGAAAGGTCCCCGGTGTGCTCCTTACTTGCTGCAAGTAATAAATCCTTCCTTCTCCTGATCTTTGGCTTGGTTGTGCCTTTTGGCTCGACACCCACCAAGAGGCGAACCCCATTTTTTGGGTAGCAAAATGGCCATCTACATTTCTTCTTGCATATTTCATAAACTATTTCATTATCATTATTCAACATCTCTAATTTACTGTTTGAGTTCAGGGCTAGAAAAAAGTTTTGTTTCTCCTGACAAATGCATATGCTCAGCTTGAGAGCTAACTCAGGCTTTATCTTAATTCCCAGGAAGCTTGGAGCTAAATTTAATAGTCAATTATAGCAACTGTTCTTCTTTTTTTAAATTACAATTACTGCCATGACTTCAGAATATGGCTTATTCTTTTATCCCTAGTTTGATTTGACTATCCTGATTTTAACCAAGATCTGTGTATCCATTAAAGGTCCCTCAAATACTTTGGAAGTAGGCAACTCAACATGCAGAGCTATAAATTGGGGGAATTTGCACTTACGTTATCTTGACCATATCTCAGTTCAATTTTAGTCCTCAAGTCCAGTGAAAAAATGGGACAGCAATGCAAAATGTAATGACTCTGCCCCCCTACCTATGGAGACATCTTTAACTGATGTCTGTTGGAATAAAATAGAAAAGGAAATAACTAGACCAAACTGTCAAAATCACCAATAAGGTAGACTTCTTCAGCATTCATGGTTATTTACTAGAAACACTTATTTCAAGTTTTCTCTGAATTACATTTATATGATGTATGGCTGTTTAAAAAGCACTTTTACACTGATTTCCACAATTCTTTTACAAGTGAGGAATGTGAGGCTAAGAAGCAGTGCTATTGACTCCTTAAGTTTTTATGAACTTACTATGAGTTTTCTCCAAAGACTTGAAAACACACTAAGTGATGTTGGGAGTTAAATCTCTAAAAGGTACCTGGGGGATAGAGGCTGACACACACTATGGATAAGGATATCAACTGCTGGGTATGCGCCTAGAGGAGTGGGAGGGTGCAAAAAGCAATACCACATTTTAGCAATTTGTCCAATAAAGCTTGGACATACCTACCAGTAATTCACAATATACTAATGAATTCACTTGAGCTTTATTTTCTGATAGTGCTGATAGATTTATGCTCAACCATTTATTCATTCATTCAAACTGCATGCTGTGTGAGTATAAAGTATCAGGCAAAATGCTAGGGGTTGGGAGTACACCAATGAAACAGTTGTGCTCCTGTCTCCACTGAGCTTACAGTCTAGCGGAGAAGCCAGACAGGCAAGTAGAGGGGTTACGAGGATATACAGGAAGGGGGAAGGACAGCCAATCCAAACTTGTGAGCTGTTGCTAAAGAAGATGACACCCACTCATTCAGGTCTCAGCTTTGGAGTTAGCAAAGCTAGGAAGTAGGGGAGAAATGGAAGGACAAGTGGAGAGGCCTCAAAGTGAAAGAAAGCAGGGCATTTCGGAGGGACAGAAAGTAGTTCAGGATGTCCTCTCAGTGTGAGGAGAGATAAGACAGAAAAGGCCAGCAGGTTAGAGTTTACCTCAAGTCCGGAGTTTATCCAAGGGAGTGACAGGCTCAGATCTCCTTTGTAAAGATAATGGAAAATGGGATTTCAGATAAGAGGTCTTTGGCATCTGCAGATGAATCAGGGAAACAGCAGGAGTCTGGAGAGAAGCAGAAAGACTGAAGAGATTTAGGAAATGTGCAAACAAAATTTAATAACCTGATGAGCTACATGGAGTGAGGGAGGGAAAAAATCAAGGGTGATGGCTTCTGGAAAGGTATATATATTTTAAAATTAATTAATATTAATTAATTTTACTTGTACTGACTGCAAAAAAAATGCACAACCTGAAAGTTGAGAATTATGTTTTATTCGGCCGAATTGCTGAGGGCTCGGGACTGCTCTAAAGAGTCAAAGGGAGGAGCCAGATATATGGGAGTTTTGAAAACAAAAACAAAACCCTGCGGTTAAAACAGCTGATGATTACTGTTAATTAAAGAAAAACCAGACATCTCAAGTGAATGAACTTAGCACTTTTATATGTGTGGGAAGACAATGAGTCTTGGCTCATTGAAAACATTCCTTTGATATGCACCTTAGCTATCTAGGGTCAGTATCCTGCTTTTCTTCATCCTGAGTTCCCTCTGGGTGCAGTTTTGGGGGGCAGCTGCAGTGGCTGAGGGCTTGATGGTCGTAGCATCCTTTGTTTACTGATATGGCATGCGACATTTTTCATCCACACTTGCCATGGGGGCATTCTCATATATCCCTGGAACTATATTGAAAAACCTAAATTTTGAGAGTAGAAAACAAGAAGAAAGGGGAAGAGAGGGTTTACTCAATTTATCAATACATAAAGAGCATTCTGGGTGATTTATCTTATTAAAAGAAAATTCTTCTATATTTAATAAAGGATAAAAGAGTGTAAGATATTTAACAAAGACTAACATAGTGTAAGATGAGGGCCAGAATAAAAACCAGATAATGAAGCTTCTCTTTTTATTGCCAAACTTATTGAGGCACTGATGAATTTACTTCCATTCTTTCTTCAAATTACAAGTAAATGGAGAACCAAACAGCTCCTAAATTACACTTAGCTTTCTTCAGCAACGTGTTGATTGTGATGACTACTGAAGTTCACTGATTCTTAACATTTATTAAACAAAGACTATGTGCCAGGCTCTTTGCCTGATACTGTGATTACAAAAACCAAAGACTCGATCCCCACCTTACAAGCGCTTAGAGTCTAGTGGGGAAGGAAAGTAAACCGATGATTCCAATCCAGGGTAGTGACACTTTGGGCAGACACAGGAGGGAGTTCCTAACCAGGGATGGGTTGTGGCTGAAGTCTTCCCAGAGAAACCCTTACTGAATGAAGATAAGTAGAAGTTACTGAGAGATAAGGAGAAGTTAGACAAGGGGCAGGGAGTCCGCAGAAGAAGCAGCATAAGGAAAGGAGTGACAAAGCATGTTATGTTTGGGGGGGGAAATGCAATTACTGGCGTGGTTCAAAAGGTACATATGAGGGCTTCCCTGGTGGCTTTGTTTGCCAGGCTACAGAGTTTAGTTTTTTTTTTTCTCAAGGTTATTTGGATTAAGTTTGGCAGGGGTGTAAGACTTCAGTTTTAAAAACCTGTCAGCACTGTGAAAACTGGATTGGAGGAAAATAAGATTAGAGACTGGAAGACTGGTTAGGAGAGGTTGCAGAAATCTAGGCAAAAGATAAGGAGGCCTGAACAAAGAGGCAAAAATAATGGGCAAGGAGATAGATTAGAGTAAGGAATTAGGACGTGTAAGACTCGGAGGTTGATTAACTGTTTGGGGATGGTGCTGTCAAGATGGAGAGAAGAGGAGAAAGAATAGGTTTCTCCTCTTGGGATTTAGAGTTGTTGATGGGAACTGCTGGAGAAGGAGGAAAGATGGAGGGTTGAGTTGGAGCTTCAGACACGTTGTTCGATGTACCTGTAGCAGATTCAGGGGGAGGTTGTCCAGTAGGCGGATCAACTTTGAAGTCTGGCCCTCTGGAAAGAGGCTGGGGCTAGAGATACAATGATACAGTGAAAACTGTATTAGTTTCCTATCGTTGCTGTAAACATATTACCACAAATTTAACGGCTTAAAGCAACACAAATTTACTCTTTTACAGTTCTGGAGGTCAGAATTATGAAATGAGTCTTACCAGGCTAAAATCAAGGTGTCAGGGCCAGGATAGTTTCCTTCTAGAGGCTTTAGGGAAAAATCTCTAACCTTACCTTTTCAAGATCCTAAAGGCTGGACTTCCCTGGCCGTGCAGTGGTTAAAAATCCGCCTGCCAACGCAGGGGACACGGGTTCGAGCCCTGGTCCGGGAAGATCCCACATGCCGTGGAGCAACTAAGCCCGTGCGCCACAACTCCTGAGCCTGCACTCTAGAGCCCGTGAGCCACAACTACTGAAGCCTGCGAGCCACAACTACTGAAGCCCGCGCTTCTAGAGCCCGTGCTCTGCAACAAGAGAAGCCACGGCAATAAGAAACACACATGCTGCAACAAGAGTAGCCCCCGCTCGCTGCAACTAGACGAAGCCCACGCACAGCAACGAAGACCCAACGCATTCAAAAATGAATAAAGACTTGACCTTTAAGAAAAAAAAAAAAAGAGTGAAAGGAAAATTAAGCTTGAGAGGAATAGTGAAGGTTCAAAATGGTTCTGGGGATGAAAGGCAAAAGCTACCACCGGAAACATGCACCAGCCCAGGGGTAGAACACTGGCAGAACATCGACATCCAATTGTGTTATTTGAAAGTGAAAACAAACTAAACTTGCAAGGACTAAGAAGGGAAGGACGATCAATTTAAGGCTGCAGTTCTATAACAGAATAACCTCAATGTATGCTGAATCAAGAATGAGCAGGAGCTCTGGCCATTTTTCTCAGTCTTTAAGGAACTCTAGGGCGGGGCCGGGGGGGATCAATTAGGAGGTTGGCATTAACACATACACACTAAAATATATAAAATAGATAACCAACAAGGACCTACTGTACAGCACAGGGGACTATACTCAATATCTTGTAATAATCTGTAAGGGAAAAGAATCTGAAAAAAAAAAAAATCACTGAATCACTGTGCTGTATACCTGAAACTAACATGACATTGTAAATCAACTACACTTCAGTTAAAAAATAAATAAATAAATAAAATTTCCCTCCAAAAAAACAAAAAGAACTCGAAGCAAGATGTAAAGTTTGCTAAAATATCTCAAGTCTACCATGGTTTGAGACACACACCTAGCAAATTAGAAGAAACATTTTAAAAATGTGCAATCCATTTCAGAGAGACATAAGTATTTTCATTATGTAGTTTTTATTTTAGACGAACATTATTGTAAAAAAAAGTTCACCTGGAATAAAATCCATTTTTTCTTAAAAAAAACACAGCATCATTATCAGTACACAGTTAATGAATTGGCTTAAACAAGAGTAACAACATGACAGGTCCACTTTATCTGCAGGAGCTTTTTCACATTAAGCCATTGGAGCAAAAGTAAAATATGCTGAAACTTACAGTAGGATGATTCTATGGAAAAAACGGATATTTCCCATTAGGGGCATGATTTTAGTCAAATAGTTTACAGTATTTAAAGGGACAGTGTCAGCTGCAAATAAACAAAACCCATGTGTAAGGCCACAGGAATGAATTATAATTAAATTCACATTTTAAAAAAAGGTAAGAAATAAAACAAGAAGTTCTATTAGTTCTTGGCAATAAGAAATGCAATTGCGTATGGCACAAGCATTTCAAAAAATGAAGTAAAATTTGAAAATATCCCTAATTGTTTGCTAATTTCCATTTCTGTAAATTTCATTTAGTTTTTTTCATACTGAACATGACACCCATTAATTGTATTAGTCTGAAAAAAGACCAATTCTACTGTAAAATTGTGCTAGCATTTGAAATTTTATTAGTATATCCTGTCCATTGAGGTCCCTCTAGGACAAGGAATTTCATTTTTAGACATTCCCCCACCCTCTTCTTTGGCTATAACAAGAAGGAAAAAGGAATGTCCTTTCTGTTGAAAGAAAAATTATAAAAAATCTGACAGCAGAAATGAGTGCTTAAAATCAGAGAAAAGTAAACCAACATAATGAAATGCTATTTTAAAATTTTAAGCTTAGAAGCTCATCTTTAAAGATTAAGAACTAAATTTATAAAGAAATCTAAGTCATGAACTAGGAAAGGAAGTCTGCTTACACGTATCACTTACTGTTCACAGGAAAAACTATAAGCCTTAATACAGATTCTCAGCATTCAGAACCTGTAAAATGAAGTTATAATCTCTTATTTAGAAATTTCTGCAAACATTTATCTATATTTCACAGCTAAATTTATTAATGGAGACAGGAAGATAATACTTTTTTTGCGCTACTGGGTATGACATGTATGTTCTATCCTAAACTACCTGCTACTTTTTCCAATGATGCCTTTAGTTCAAAACAAAACATATAGTCTAAATTGTGTTGGATACTTAAAGGCTGGCTCACTGTTTTTCTACTAGGTATTAGAATACTAGTTAGCTAAATGAGGTATAATTAAAAAATAGTCCTTCAAAGTAAAGAGTATAGTCTTCTGAAAATTTATAACAAAGACTGCACAAAATGTTCGTGTAAATAGTAAGAAACCCTGCAGCACCTCCTAACTGATGCACAGGTGGATTATTTTCTCATAATCTGTCTGAAGTAAAATATAGCTAAAATAAGTTCCCAGTGAAACGCTTTACAATCAACTGATTTACATGCTACTTAGTTACAGCACATTTTCATTGTCTGATACCCTCAGACTCCATTTGAAAAGGTCTAGTCCAATCATTGTCAAAAATTAGCACACTGATAATAAAATGCAGCCACTGAACCACTAATACTGCTGCAATAAACCTTCATGTACCTTTATCCATAAAACCACAAAAATGTTCACACAAAACTAGATTTCAGCAGGGAACAGACAATTATCTGCCACTAAATTCATCTACAAATAGAAAAAATAATGCACTATATGTACATTATTAAGCAAAGTGGAATATTTATTAGGGCATTTTACCATGCAGAAAGTGAATCTCCTATGGTCTTAGCTCAAATTATATACAATTTAGCAAAGCCAAATGTAAGAAAATAGCAAGGACAATTTATTTCTATATAACAGTATATATACCCCCAGTTTGCTGCTACTTCAAAGAACACTTTTAGACTCATCTAACTTTTATAGGCTCTTTCAAAGGGAAGTTCATGGAGACTAGTTATTAACCCATATGAGACAACAGAAGAGAGAAGGAAAAAAAACAAAAGCAAAGCATTCTGTTTAAAAAAAAAAAGGCTAACCACAGTATATGTCAGTTTTGGTTTGCAGACAACCCCTGAGATATAAACCAAAGTGTTAAGACACCAAAGAGTTGGAGGTAAATTACTAAGAGAGTTACATTCATACATGGTGTCATAGCACTTGCCTTTTAGAAATTACCTTGTTACCATCCAGAAAGCTTAACTGCTGGGATCTTTTTCTGAAAATCAGTGAATACAAGATGTTTCTAAGAAATTATCTTTTTTGTTCCAGAAATCTATCTAATTTTAAGAAGGTAGACTTACAGTCAACTTTTGATCAAGGAACTACTGATTTTACTGGGACACCAACTGGTGCCTTTAAGCCTGTAAGTAAGTACAAAAAAAAAAAAAAAAAGAAAAAAGAAAGAAAAAAGCAAGGAGACTGAAATTTGTGAACAATAGATGTAGTGAACCCATCAAAAATAGCTCTGGTATATATTTCCTGCCACTAAATTGTGCATAAGTTTTCAAACAAGTAGTAAAGGTTGACTGGTCCAAGTATTCTAATGATACATCTTAATTTGAAGCAGAATTCTCTGCGGTAACAAGCAATCCATTTCCACTTTCATCTCCCAGACATAACTATCAAGCGTGATGGTAACCTTTGTGAAACAGAACAGGCCTAACAGGAAGAATAATTATTATTTCCTAATCACCTCTTTATTACTCCCTTCTGTGTTATGACACTGAAGGCTAGAATAACAACAATGAATTTGGCACATTAAGTTAACACTAAATACTTTTTTTTCTCACGTGACGGTTTCATCTACAAAAGGCATACCAGTACCAGTGTTTGGTGAGAAAGGCAGCTAAGTTTTTTGGTTGGCTTTGGTCCAAATGGCTGGACCAAGTTCTGTAACAATGCACCTGAACAGATGGAACTGGGTTCTACACATTCAACAACAGCTGTTGTAAAACTGAAACCATGCTCATATTTGCTCTAATGAAAAGGCAAGACTTTTCCTAGAGGCTGCACTAGGTCTAATTAATCTTATTTTTTAAAAAAAGCCCAAATTTTAAAAAAAATCATTATTTTCACCATTACCAACAGCTATCTCTATGAAATTTACATCCACAAATTAATTTCTATCCCTATAGGTAAGCGTTCTGTGAACTAAGTCTAAATCTAACTCGTTAATTCTTGCAGACAGGGATTATGATAAGAATTGGGCATTACTACTAAACCAAGAGCTAAGGAGTGAATCTAAGAAAAAATATATTATGTTTGCTGATGTGACAGAACAACAATTAGATGCTGAAATAAAACCCTAAATAGTGTGTCTCTCTGTCTATGTAAAATTTCAGTTTAAGAAGCTTACACTTAGAAACAGAAAACAGTGTTCAAACATGTTATGTTTTAGGTGAGTGATTATAATAGGTCAAACACAGGAAAGAAGAGCAAATACAAAACTCAAGAAAAGCGACATTAAAGTGATTTCCAAATACAGTGTCAATAGATTAGGCAGAGGTAATCAATAAATCACCTGAAAAAGTGATTTATTCAGCTACCCAGACTCTCTGGCAAAAAAGTCAGGAAAGAAGCAAAACTCTAAACAATCTGAAGAAATAAAGAAACTGTGGCCTTTGATGAGCAGATGGGCATTTTTATGAATTTTTAAGATAAAGTTTATCAGAATTTAATGACTCTTTTATTTAAGAAAATCAGAGCCCTTAAATAAATGCTAACAATGCAATAACATTTGGCCATATGAACCTGACCAGATATGCCATAATTTTCGTATATTAACCTCTGCTTTAAATGTTCCACTCTTTTTTTAAACATTCCCGAATGCAAATTTGTCTAGAACCTCATCAGAAGTGTGCAGATGTGAATCTCAGATTGTGCTGTAACATGGAAAGGCTAACAACTGATGTGCAAAGTGAAAAAGAAAAAGATAGCAGCTTCTGCAACACGCAATAAAACAGAGGAAAAACAAGTTAAGCCCTGCACGTGTCTCCACTTCATTGTTTCCACTTTTGAAAGAAGAAGCCTGTTATCTTGATGGGCCATGAGGCTGGAATCCACTGCACATTCTGTGTGCAGAATCTAGGTCTAGGTTCAGTGGTGCTCTCAGTAGCAGCCAGGCAGGATGATTCTGAGGCTGGGTGACCTGTGCTTTCAGAGAAGCAGGAAAGGGTCCTCTAGGTGTGCTGCAGTCTCTCAGAAAGAGTTCATCAAAGTAGCGAACAACGGAAGAAACTGGTCTTCTTTGATCGGTTTTCTGTTATTTTCACTGGTCCACCTGCCCCTGATGAATTGCCGTCATTCTAAAAAAACAGAAAATGGAGTTAGCAAGGAAATAAAAGTTTCATGGTTTGAGCCCAATTACCTAAGAAATAAAAATATATCTAACCATGCCATAAATGTGTCCTTAGTAGTGTGGCTAATTAGGAAGGGAACTAGTTAAGCTCTGATGTTGTCTGTTTCTTTGGAAACAGTGGGTTAATATAGGAAAAATATTTTAAGGCTAGCACCTAATATATTAACCACATATTAGGAAGTTCCTAACTCCAGTTCAAAAAAATTATAACCAAAAGAGTGTAAAGTTTCAAGGGTAATAATGGAAACAATGTTAAGATACTGGTACAGGCAACCCCTTTCTTGGAGGTAAGAAGAGTTGGTAACATAAGGTATACAATTATACGCAAGATTCAGGTTAAACCAAACTTTCCAGGATGTCGTAATGATTCATCACTGAGATTGTTTCAAATTTAAGCAAACTTCAGTGACTTTGAGATCATAATTATATACTGATATAGAGAGAGATAAAAAATTTAATTTTGCCATTATTACTTTAATTATTCTGATCAAAATTCAATTAAAGACCACTTAATGGGGATATATGTATATGTATAGCTGATTCACTTTGTTATAAAGCAGAAACTAACACACCATTGTAAAGCAATTATACTCCAATAAAGATGTTAAAAAATAATAATAAAAATAAAGACCACTTAAAGAGCCAGAGGAAAGAACTGAAACAACTGCAGCTCAGAAATAAGAAATTTGAAGAAACAGAAATAAGAACCAAAGTTTAATAAGCAGGTGAAAATGTAAGTCAGGGAAAAAATGGGTTTATGTGAATATATTATAATCAGGCCTATCCCTTTAATTAAATAAATAAACACAAATAAGAAAACAAATTTAAAAAAAGCATAAGGAAAATAAAAATTATGTGTCATACAAACCATTTTTCTGTTGAGTTTTGTCATTATATCCCGCGCAAGTGTAAAAAATGCCTAAAGGTAAACCAAAGATTTCATTATTATATGTTTATAATATCTTTTAAAATAGAAATGTAGCCTTTATTATTTCATTATAAAATATAAATATATTACTTTGAGGTTTTTAATTGAGAAAAGAACATAATTGCAATCACAGTAGACACATGACTACTGTAACTTACTTTTCATTTATCATATCATAAAGGTTTTCCAGTGTAATCAAACTGTCATTCATCAAATATTTTCTGCACATAATATCTGGCACAAGTTCCTAATATGACACTTGTTGAACTATGGGTATAATAAGATCACTTGGGAGGCAGAGGCTCTAAAGCTCCTGGGCATCCCCAGAGTAGGGCACAGTTCCTGGTCTAGGAGATGCTGAATATCTGTTTGATAAGTGAAGGAATAATTATGAATTACCCTATAGCTCTAAAATTTGTTTTCACAAAAATCTCCACCTTTTATTCCCAACCTCCTCTCTTTCAAATTGCTTTCACTCTTATACCTGAGAATATACAACCTCCCGTGTCGCAACACTGCAAAATCCCAACAGTTCCTACAGCTCAGCTAAATTCCCCACCGTGGAAATCAGTGAAATAGAAGCAGGACAAATCTCAGTGGCATTTTATGCCTAGTGCCTCTTGACCCAAACCCAAGCCAAACGTTTTTAAAACCTCTCATCCCTGGGACTTCCCTGGTGGTGCAGTGGTTAAGAATCCGCCTTCCAATGCAGAGGACAGGGGTTCGATCCCTGGTCGGGGAACTAAGATCCCATATGCCTCAGGGCAACTAAGCCCGTGCGCCACAACTTAGAGAGCCTGTGTGCCACAACTACAGAACCCATTAACTGCAACTACTGAGCCCGTGCACTCTGGAGCCTGCGTGCCACAACTAGAGAGAAGCCCAACTGCTGCAATGAAGAGCCTGCCCGCTGCAACGAAAGATCCCCTGTGCTGCAACTAAGACCTGACGCAGCCCAAAACAAATAATTAAATTAATTAATTAATAATTTAAAAACACCCTATCATCCCTACTTTGTTTCTACATGACTCTTAAGGCTTCCTCAGTTGTCTCCATGCTAAACCCACTGGTATGTCAGTCTGTTCCCAAACACTCCTAATGCCCCCCAAAAATGTTCAGCAAAAGGATTATTATTAAACCAGTCAAAAAGAAGCAATATGATAACTACGACTTTCACTCACTGTCAGTGTCTCATTGTCACACTGGCCACCTGTGAGTCAAAGTTTCTAAGTAAGCCCATCTCAGTTTTTGAGGCTAAGTTAAAGCCCTGGGAAAACTGCTAACATCTGCAGAACACCTGGCCAGAATAAGCAGCTCGGGCAATCCCCAGGTCTATATTTCCATAGCTCAATGCTCTCTTCTCTTTTTTTTGTTTGGCCACACCGAGCGGCTTGCAGGATTTTAGTTCCCTGACCAGGGAATTCCCAACTCAATACTCTCTCTAAGTCACAGGTATGATCAGGGCTCAGGACTAACAGAGACTGAAGCCTGCTCCGTTAAGCCAGGGTACAGAGCTCATTCTGTGGCAGCACTCCTACGTGGGCCATCTCAGTCAGCAAGCTTTTCTCCTGTCTCCACCATTAAACCTGACTGAAGAGGCTCCCCTCTTTCTGATGAAAGGAAATCCTTTTGTAGCAAGCAGAGGGAAGCATTTTTCTGCATATCTATGCTTGAGTAAATAAATCAGTAGTAGAGGCTTCCTGTTTCCTGACACCCATTAGCCAACCTGAAAAAATGACTGTTAGTTACTTAAAGAAAAAGTTCTGATCCGTGTCCACTAGTCGAGTCACTTAAGTAACTCAATTTTTAGCCATATGTCATGGTGAAGAATGAATAGCTTGAGAAATTAAATGTTTATGAAACCATCAGTTTTATTGTTAAATAAATTACATGTATTAACACATAGTACATGTAGTATTTTTATAATCAGTTTTAAAAATATTCTTAAAAAAGAAAATATTATCAACAACTCTACGCTTGGTAAAGAATAGAAGACCTGGGGCTTCCCTGGTGGCGCAGCGGTTGAGAGTCTGCCTGCTGATGCAGGGGACACGGGTTCGTGCCCCAGTCTGGGAAGATCCCACATGCCACGGAGCGGCTGGGCCCGTGAGCCACGGCCGCTGAGCCTGCGCGTCCGGAGCCTGTGCTCCGCAACGGGAGAGGCCACAGCAGTGAGAGGCCCGCGTACCAAACAAAGGGCAAAACTGAACTTAACCTGAACTTCCATCTTCTGTTCAGTGACCCATTTTTGGTTTTTTTTTTGGGCTGTGTTGGGTCTTCGTTGCTGCACGCGGGCTTTCTCTAGCTGCAGCGAGCGGGGGTTACTCTTTGCAGGCTTCCTCAATGCAGTGGCTTCTCTTGTTGAGGAGCATGGGCTTCAGGAGGAGGCGCGCGGGCTTCAGTAATTGTGGCCCGAGGGCTCAGTAGTTACTCCACAGCACGTGGGATCTTCCTAGACCAGGGCTCGAACCCGTGTTCCCTGCACTGGCAGGCAGATTCTTAACCACTGCACCACCAGGGAAGCCCTGTTCAGTGACTCTTAACTGAGCAATCTAATATATCCCATGTGGAGGACGGGTGTTAGAAATCCAACAACCAGGATCCACATAAAAGTCAGAAGCATAAACGTTTACAGAATGGAAGTGGAGTTCCCACAAGGCATTCACTAAGTCAGAAAATATCAAGGCTTGGAAAGTTGCTTGAACACAGGCACCTAAGACACTAATGCTACTAGGTAACAAGTCACCAAACAATTCCTTCTCACCTCTTCTACATTCGTACTGGATTTTGCACTTGTCTCCAGGAATTTAATCCCATAGTCAATTGCTAACTGAAAGACAAAGAGAAACATTTAAATTCAGTGCAAGTTTCTTGAACATACAGAGCATTTATATTTTTTAGGTTTTTCAGATTCCTAAAGGGAGAGTACCTAGTTCAGAACTCCTGTGGTTCTCAAATTTCTTTGCTTTCTTCTACTGTATCATGTTTGAAATTTAGATATCTAACTTCATCACCACAAGTAAGTAAAATGGCAACACTTCCACTCAAAACTTAACTTCAGTACTTCCCTTCTTTTTGATTATACCTGTAGTTCTCTAATAAAATGACTAGCAAACCTATGAGACATTCACCCCTATCATTAATTTGGGATCCATTTGCCCCTTTTATCTGCTCCCAAAGTACAAACCTCCAACAGTTCCTATTGTAACTTTTCATTATTTTTTAATAAATTGGTGCATAAAAGAACAAAAGCTTAAAATACTAAGTAGTCACTGCTTGGGTTTCTACTGATTGTGGCAAATTGTGAACCCTTCTACATTTCCATCTATTTCCAAAGAGTTCCCAGTTCATTTGCAACACCAAGATTAAGTGAATGTTTTTAGGG
This sequence comes from Lipotes vexillifer, assembly GCF_000442215.2. Lineage (NCBI taxonomy): Eukaryota > Metazoa > Chordata > Mammalia > Artiodactyla > Lipotidae > Lipotes > Lipotes vexillifer. The sequence continues at coordinate 91,329 of NW_006794528.1, read as the reverse complement.
GGAAAAAGTTCGCAGTGCGATTGAAAAATGCATTTTGCACGTATCACTAAAAAAAGTCTAAAGCAAAATTCCAAGACTTAAAAAATTGAAGCCTCTAAGTCAATTTGGAAAATGTCAAAGAAATGAATATGTACATGTAATAAACTCTTGTTTTGCAGGACATAAAATAGAGAAATGTCTATAAATGATATCCGTAGCTTAATGAAGAGTTTAAAACTCCATATGACCTAAATCTAATGTGTAGTAAAATATTTTTAGAAAAAAAAATGAATTGAAAAATGATTACTGTTGAAACTTCACCTATCCTACTACTTTTTTTTTCAAAGAGAATGAACTGGTTTAACTTCAAAACTGGGCATTTACACACAGATATGGAAGAAATAGCCTGAACTCTAAGCTGCAGGAATCTGAAAAAGGACCAATTTGTATCTCCCAGAAAACAGCAAATTCTTTAGGAATGAGTCATGACTACACAGTATATGGAGTTGGAGCTCGAATACTAATTCATACCATTCAAGTATGGATTACAACCCTTTTGTTGTTTTTTTAACAGATTAAAATATAGATGTTTTTAAAACTTAAATCAATAATTAAATAATAGTAAGAAAATGAATGCATAACGTGAGTAGATTCCAATCTTTATGCATTCAGTTCAAATTTACCTTCTCCCCTCTTTCTTTTGACACTTGTCTTTTGTCATTCATATCACATTTGTTGCCCAGGATCATTCTTTCAACATCTGAAGAGGCATGCTGCAGGGAGAAAACAGTATGTCAGACAAACAACCTGAGAAAAACACAGTTACTCAACAGGCAAATCTTAACCTGTCAGAAACAGATCCAGAAATTTAATTATAAGACAAATAATCTTTCACTCAACATAAGGCCTGATTAACAAAAAATTTTAAAGATGAGAGGAGGGGAAAGCTACAGCATAAGAGTCCATGAGAACATTTTTCCCAAAGGCTTGCAGTCATTCTCATGTCTTTTTTGGTACATGAACAAACAAAAATAAAACTTAAAGTTATCTAACAAAAAAACTTCCAAATGTTAGTTTGGGTCAAAGAAGGGAGAACACCTCAGTACTAAGTGAGCCAATGAGGAAGGTACTCTGGATTCTGAACTATATGAACAATAAATTCACGCAGGTTAATGTAAATGTGTATGAAATTATTTCACAGTCAGATTTCCCTCTGAAATGTCAAAGACATTAAAAAAAAATCTTCATACCAATCAAACTGGAACTAAACCAAATTTTAAATATCTAAGATGAAGAAAATGTTAGAAGGGCAAAATGATAAACTGCTGGAATAAAGATATATTTATGCCCGTCAAACAGCACAGCATGGTGGAATAGACAGAACCTGAGAACCAGAGGTTTTAATCCTCGCTCTCCTTTTTAAAGGCTCTATGAGCACATGCAAGTCACCTCTTTCTGGCCTCAGTCTTCTCATGTGTAAAATGGGGGCTTGGATTAAATTATTTTCAAGATCAGGGCCAAGTTGAAAATTCTGTGAAACTGCTCCTCTGTCTGCACCTCCCCCCAGTCCAGCAGAGAAGTCAGACTGGCGGTACCAGAGATGTCACCCTCCCTGGCACTCCTCAGAGCAGCGGGCTTGACCTGCCCGCGCCCTACTTCCTAGCAGCTCAGCTGAGTGATAGGGAGACACTCATAAAGGGAGGAGCCCTTTATAAGCACCCAGCAGGACTCTTCTCTAGTATCCATTCTGTTTCCATACATACCTCTTCAATGTTTCTTATCCAATTTTTAATATTGTCAAAGGACTTTTCATTTGTGATGTCATAGACCAGCATAATTCCCTGTAAGAGGAAAAAAGACTGTTATTTAGTGCTTCATACATTTAAAGTTAAGGAATATAATGTCAATGTACTCTTCTCCTCCAGAAAGCTTGTGCTTGTCCTTTTTCTGTCTTTATAAAGGGAATTTATAATAAGACTCTATAAAGTACAGAGAAACAGAAATAAATAAAATCTTCTGTTGTCTCACCATGTAAATAAATACTCTGTTAACATTTACTTCACTTTTAACCTGTAATGAATTAGTGATTATGGTAAAGGTGATACACCCCTTCTACCTGACCTCATATAATAAAACTGGCACCAACTGAAGCTAAAAGGATGTTTAAGTTAAAATAGAGATAACATTGAGAGTAAGAGGTAATCGCTTCTGTTGTGCACTTGTTTATTCTAAGTAGAAATTATCTTGTTTCTGACTCTTATACTAAGATTGTAACCATATGGCTTTAGATTTATTTCTTTTTATATGAACTGACTGAAATGTTACTAAACTAAAAAAAGTTACTAGTTGTCTAAGTAAGTCACAGACACTTAAAATATAATGCATTTGTTACACAGTTTAATGAAAAGCATCCTCATCATATTTTAGAAGACCCCACGTCTGGTATTTTTAAACAGTTTATCTTCTAAATGTTTCAACTGACACCTGTATGCTACCTATTCCAAAATCTGTATCACAAGACCACATTTTTGTATTAAGTGCTAGACCCACCCCCCCGTCCATCCATTTCAACAAATATTTAGTGAGCACCTACTACGTGCCCGATAGTACACCAAATGCTACTAGTAGTGAATAAGATAGGCAAGGCCCCTCCTTCTCATGGATGACTACCAAAGAAAACAATGAACCAATAATTATATAATTAATTATAATTTAGACAATCACTATGAAGAAGCATGAGGCGCTCTGAGTAAAAATGCTAACCTAATATGGTTGAGGGGCTGGGGTGGCTCAGGGAAGGTTTCCCTGAGAAAATGACATTAAAGCCAAGGCCTGAGGGCTGAGTAGACTTGAACTGGGCAAAGGGGTAGAGGCTGGAGTGAAGAGGGGAAGCCCTCAGTGCCTGGGACATAGCAGAAATGTGATAAATATCTTGCTCACCAGGAAGGCCCAGAACCTACTAGGTTGAGTAAAAGACTGTCAGCTTGGCCCTCCCTGGTGGCACAGTGGTTGAGAGTCTGCCTGCCAATGCAGGGGACACGGGTCCGAGCCCTGGTCTGGGAAGATCCCACATGCCACGGAGTAACTAGGCCCGTGAGCCACAACTACTGAACCTGCGCATCTGGAGCCTGTGCTCCGCAACAAGAGAGGCTGCGGTAGTGAGAGACCCATGCACCACGATGAAGAGTGGCCCCCACTTGCCGCAACTAGAGAAAGCCCTCACACAGAAACGAAGACCCAACACAGCCAAAAATAAATAAATTTAAATTAGTAAAAAAAAAAAAAGACTGTCAGCCTGGCAAGAGTGCCCAGATCCAATGGGAGAAGGGCACAAGATGAGGCCGAAGACATAGACAGGGGTCAGGTGTGCCTTGGAGAACACTGACAGGGCATCGGCTCCCAGATGGCCCCTGTGGTCACCGAAAACTCAACTAAGTGAAATAGGAAGTTGTCTTTGTCCCCTTCAAATCTTCTCTTCCTCCTTGTACTCTCGTTTTGAAGAAGGGCAATACATCCCTGCCAGCCAGCCCAAGCAGACCCCTGGGAGTAATCTGCTCCACCACTAGTCAGTCACTAAGTCCTGTAGACTCAACAACCTCCACATTTCCACAGTCTGATACCCCACACGCAAGGCCTTACTCACATTCTCATCAATTAGCCTTTACCTGGATGACTTACGTCTCCCTGCTTTCATTCTTAACCTCCTCTAATCCACTCTCCATAAGGGCACCAGAGTTATCACTTCATTACTTAAAATCCTTTGGCATCTCGCCATTGTACTCATAATTAAAATTCCTTAAATAGCAGGCAAAATCTTTCAGGGTCTGGCTTCCAACTTTGTAAATAAATACAAAATATAAATGTAAATAAATATAAATCATATAAAATACACATAGATAAAAGAATCCAGGAAACATAGTAAAATGTTAACGGAAGCTATCTCTTATGGTGGTGGGATTTTAGATGATTTCTTAGGATTTTCAAAGCTTTCTATACTACATGTAACCTTCTGACAACCAGAAAAATATACATTATTATTTAAATTTAAGTGACAAACAACATTCTTCTCTATCCTCCCTCCTCCTAGCCTCAAATGCAAATGTTTAACTTTGGCTACACTGCAAAGTAGATTTTACAATTACCAAGGTAATTAAAAAAAAAAAATCAAAGTGGAGAACTGTACACTTAAACATTAAATTTTATGTTACATATATCTTACCATAATTTTTAAAAGTCTCAAAATGCAATCTGAATAATTCCTCATTCAAACAGCTTAGCTACCTACAATAGTAAAATTAAGCAAAAAACTGCCAGAGCTTTACTTCCCTTTGGGCTATGTGGACAACCTTGATCTTTACTGCTGTCTGTCAAGTAGCACTCTGGGTGGTTAGCACAGGAAGTGTGAACACAGTGTAGTGGTTAAGGGCACAGATTCTGGAGTCAGAGGTATCAGGTCTGGGCTCCACCACATGCTACCTGGGAGATCCTGGAGAAGTTATTTTATCCCTCTCAGTCTGCGTTTGGGGAATGAGGACAGCACATCTTCCACAATGGATTTTTGAGGATCTACTGAGATATTTTTTGTAAAGTACTTTACCTAGAATCCAGGACACAGCTTGGACTCAATAATTGACAACAATTATTACTTTATATCTTTGGTTTGAGTAGCAGAAACCCTTTGACTATTCCCTATGTTTCTAAGCTAACTGATATTATGAATCAGCTGGAAATACAAGTTCCGGTATACCAGGTGAAAACTTGATATATCTAGTATACATACCTTTAACAACAACGGCCTCCTAAGAGTTCACAAGACAGTACTGAGAAATGGCAATAATGCAATGATATGGTCCCTTTTCCCCCCAAAGCCAGATTGTCCGTCAGGGTTACTGCTATGCCTACAAATGTTGCTGAATAGTTTGAAACAGACCAAAGGACTCTGCCATGGTGTCAGACTCAGTACTGTTCTTACCAAAACGCTGCATACCTGAGCCAACCAAACTAGACCTGCCAGAACCACCACCTGTTGAAATGAGAACACAACGGCCCCACATCCCACTGGAACAGATGACGTGCAGGATCCAAGACTCAAGTAGAGCAGGATTTCCTGATCATGTATCTAAGATTGTTTCTAGGTCTGAAATTGTTCACTGATTCACTCCTTCAGCAAGTATTTATTGAGCATCTACTATGTGTAAGGCACCGGCATTCGTAGTAAAACAAGAGACAAAAATCCCTACCTTCAAAATGAAAAGGACAAGATACCTTAGAACAGCAACAATTTCTAATTATTTGCAGTAATGTGAAAAAAGGCTAGGCAGTAGATAAATGAAATCTAAATTAAAGAACACATTTCAATGATCTCTTTCCTTATACCATGAACTAGAGCTACACAGCCAAGGAAGACACTTGCTCCACATTCTAAGTGTTCTTGCCCACTTTGTATTGAAAACAAGCTTGCAAATGGTATCAATACATCATTCCTAGAAAATAAAGAAATTGGTCAATATAAAGGCCTGTGTCTATACGATGCCTCTAATCAAAATTACCTATAAACTATTCTAAATCATCCCTGTTAAGATGTTCTTATTTACCCCCAAAATCCTTTCTAGAGGAAATAAACAACAAACAAACTTCTCCACACAAGGTAAGTCCCTTCCCTTTGATTCCAATCTAAGCCAAGTAGAGAGTAGCTGACAATTGCCCTTCTTAAAAGGATGACCTTTTACAATCTTCAAAGTATTACAGGGTAGAGAACACATACATATAAAATGGTTAGTGGTATAGAGTCCCAAAGTGGTAGAGCTTCAAAAAGGAATTCCCAAAAGGAATCCCCAACTTCTGTGTGGGGATGTCACTGGCACTCAAATACTGGAGGGTGAGTGGCAGTGGAGGAGGAAGGGCGAGCAGCATGATAATAGAGGGATCTGTGAATTCAGATCACACCTTCCTGCGGCAAAGGGACAGCTAAGACCCCTACAGCTCCGTCACATCCACACCACTCTCAGAAGCACAACGGTCTTTTATGCAATGAGCTGGGTAAGTTGGCAGCTGGCACCCCAGAGTCTACTAGGCTGGGCTACGTGATCTCAACTGTTCAACCTTCCAAGACTCCCTGAGCATATTGGGTTTCATAATCATTTAAAGCTCCAAGTTATACCTGGCTTAGGCCTAAAAGCCAGAGATAAAGCCCTGTTCTGGGTCAGACGTTTTAGGCTTGGTTCAGTAGAGCTCAGCTTCTAAGCTGCCTTATTCACCACTGTACTCACAGCATCACAAAGAATCTACCCTGAGCCAACAGTATAATGGGTTGTATAGATGAAGCATCTTAGGACGGAAAAGAGCCAAGTGACGAGGTTATGATAACAAGGATAAGGCTAGGATATAGCACAGAAGGACCTGGTAGTCAAGATTCACCAGATTCTAAGCCTCAGAGAGTCACAGATCATTTGGCTACTTCCTGGCCAGCTGGCAGAATGCTGGTGGAGGCGACTCCAGAGAGATGAGCCAATAGGAGTGGACGTTGTGGACCTGGTGAGAGATAAGGGATGACGGTGGCAGGGCTGAATGGGGAGAGGGTGCAAGAAATGAATATTTAGTCACAGCGCTTGTGGTTTGCTAAGATTTGGCAAAGGTATTAATACAAGGACAAAGCACAAAAATATACGATCACTCAGAATGTGTGGAGGAGCTCTAAAACATCTCCAAGCTAATTACATGATTAATATAATAAAGACCAGTGGTAGCGTACACAGCTACTAAACACAAAACGTAAAAAACCCTTTAAATGTCTTGTTTGCACATCAAAAAATCTATTTTCTCCAATGTACTAGACTCTAGCTTGAATCCTACAAACTTGATGAATGAATATTCATGTTTCACTTCCACAAAACCCTAAAACACACTCACCATAGCTCCTCTATAGTATGCTGTCGTGATGGTTCGAAATCTTTCCTGACCCGCTGTGTCCCTAAAATTTAAAACAAAGGAGAGAGTGGTTTGCAAAGTCATCACAAGTATCGCTGAGGAGACACTCGAAGCTGTAGGAGATATAATGGTGGTCTGCTCACAAATGCAGTGGTTTCAGGGAGATGGGGAACGAGACACAAAGGGAGCCTGTTGCGCCTCTGGAAGCCTGTCGGGAGCTCACAATGACTTGGGTGAAAAACTTGGACCTTGATGACAAAAGCAGCAACAGAAAAATGCATGGTCCTGCTAGGAACTGGCATGTGTTCGTCAGTCAGATGAGGAACAGAACAGAGAATAGTTCTAAACTCTTGGACTCCTAGAGGCAGTTCTAATCCTTTTTATAAATGCCCAATGATTAAGGCATTTTGCTCTCTTGACTGAAAGTCTGATTTCTGTACAAAGCAAGCAGTTGGGCTGGACTTACTACCGTGTAAATTCTGCTCAGCAGAGCACATTAAAATGGGTCTCCTCAAGAACTTTTGCAGCTCTAGAGCCCATGATTAAATGAGACCATGGAGTTCAACACATAATTGTTGACAAAGACTTCAAAATATGAACAATACCTCAAAATTACATCAACTTGCATTTATTCTTGCTTTTTTGGAGAATGACGTGCCATTTGAATACATTCTGAAAAATGCCAACATTTCGAATTACATTTACCAAAGCAACCCCTATAAAGGAAGTCAAGTTTCCTTGATACCTGGGAAAAAATCAATATTCCTAAAAGAAAAAAGAAGCATTTGTGGAAATATACTAAAAATCTAACACACAACAAACCCAAATGAGATAAAGGCCTAAGGGAAATATAGTAAATTTAAAACATTAATAAATACCTTACCATTTATGTATACCTTACATAAAATGTATACCTTACATAAAATACTTCCACATGGTGCTCAAATGATGCCCACCACAGCCCAGTGTGGTGGTATTACCATCATCCTTGTTCTACAGAAGAGGAAATAGGCTCAGGTGGGCTGTGGTCCCAGTTCTGCCACTAAACAGCTCATACCCTTGAATGAGACTCAAGCATTCTAGGCCTTGGCTGTTTAGTGCAGGCCCTGGCCTCACGGTACCATCATCTTATCCTGCCATCCTCTCACTGATCAGGATTAGATACACAGGCACTTGTCTGGGACTCAGCAAACAAATCATGAGGAAAACAGGGGCCAAACACCGCTGAGCAGACTAACCATATTTTTTTAATTTATTTATTTGCTACGCACGGGCTTCTCTAGCTGCGACGAGCGGGGGCTACTCTTCATTGCGGTGCGCGGGCTTCTCATTGCGGTGGCTTCTCTTGTTGTGGAGCACGGGCTCTAGGTGTGTGGGCTTCAGCAGTTGTGGCACGTGGGCCCTAGAGCGCAAGCTCAGTAGTTGTGGCGCACGGGCTTAGTCACTCCATGCCACGTGGGATCTTCCCGGACTAGGGCTCGAACCAGTGTCTCCTGCACTGGCAGGTGGATTCTTAACCACTGTGCCACCAGGGAAGCCCAGAATAACCATATTTTGATTCTAACATGCTACTTGATTTAGAACCAGCTCTGCAGCAAGGATGGATTTGGCATCCTAAATGCAGGTCATGAAGATTGAATGGAGACTACTTTACTGCCAAGAGGACTGATAAATAGTGCCATGGGGTTCTAATTAGCTGATTACCCACAGGCTCCTAGAAACATTCCTTATTGTTATGATCAGGACTGTACAGCACAGAGTCAGAGATTCGCTTTGCTTCCCCCTTAAAAAATTTTTTTTTTTCTTTAAAATATTTGACTCTTATTAAATACCAACAGATGAGAAGAGTAGCTTGTGGTGACCTACACAATGTTTTCCAGTGAAGTATATGGGGAACCTCTATACAAAGCTAATACATGAAGCTGACACAAGGTTCCAGGAGATTTGGGTAGTTGTCCCAGCTCCATCACTAACCCAGACATATGCCTTCAGATGAACTTAACCACTCTAAGTCCCAGTTTCCTATAAAGGAAAGGCTGGCGGATTTCAATATAAGGTTCTAGTTCTATCCCGGTTCTGAAATTCAAAGAAGAAAAACAGCCTATGGAAAAAGTATTACTTTATTATTTTGCCCTGCTTTCCTTCTTAAGTCTATGATACTCTAAATTTCTAAGCTTTGTTTCCTGCTATTATTGTCACACATTAGGTCAGTAAACATCATCAAAAAACCTTCCTCAAGGCTCCAAATCTATGTGGCTCCATGGAAAGCCCTACACTGAAAGCAATTAAAGAGGTTAAAAAATATATATATATAAGAGTTTGAGTTCAAGCCAAAAATATTCAACCAGGCAATCTGCAGGAACCATATTTATTCATTGTAGTGTGACAAATTCTTGAGGAATTAACCAGTCGGAGCTGGCTGATCATGAGATCTTTGCCTTGCATAGTATAACATGAGAGATGACAGGCATGCCCTTTCCCTTCCTTATTCCCCAGTGCAGTGTTCCCCATTTTTTCTTTAAGGAGAAGAAATATGCAAATAAATGAGAAAATATCTGAGCTGGAAGGGAACTCAGATGTCATCAGTCTGACCAATCAATTTACAAATGAGGACAAGCAGTCCCTAAGAAGGGAAGCAAATAACACCAAGTCTTTAATTTAGAGGCTGGACTCCAGATCAGCACTTTGGGGTAGGAACTTTGGGGTTCCTACCATTTGACTACTTTGCCTTATCTGATTTCACAGCTGCAGCAACTACAATGGAAAAATAACTGACACACTTTAGAATTTAGTTTCCTCCCCTATAAAATTAGCATTTTCGAAGAATGAGCTCTGAAATTTCTCCTGGCTGTGAGACTTAATGATATCATCCTTACCATCCCACTCTTGGTGAAGATACCTTTGAACACCTACCCATTTCCCCTTGGTTCTGATAAAGAAGTTTTAGCTACCAAACGATACCTCTAATTTACCACAATTCACCTTTTAATTCCCACGTTCAATTCCTGATTAAGGTAGAAATGCTGTGTGCATATATATTTTTTTTACTTACCATATCTGAAGCTTAATTTTCTTTCCATCTAGTTCTATCGTTCTGATTTTAAAATCAATTCCTGCCAGAAAAAGAAAGAAAAACATGCTAAATTTCTTCAAATATAATCCAAGTCTTATTAGGAAAAGGACAAAGATTTCTTTTGAAAAAAAGCTCTCCAACGCACTGGAAAATGTGAACACAGAGAGGGTGTGAATGGTATGTTTCCTCTGAATACAGGCTGAAGAAAGGAATGCTAATTACTCTGCAAAGATTTTCCACACATGTTAAATGAAGGGTATTATATGCCTCATTATTTTGACACAAAATTATTTTGACACATCCCTCAAAGGTACATAATTTAGATAGATGGAGAACATGCCATATTTTCCACTTCCTGAAATACAGATAAACAAAGCTTCCTACCCACCCCTCGTGCCCCGTCCTTCCCTAAAGAAGGCCGTGAGGCCTCTTTATGTTTTATTTCCACCTCCTTCCATTTGTTTCTTTAGAATCTGCAACTGGTTAAAAGAAAGAAAAAACAAAACAAAACCCAACTATCTGAAGGCAGGGATGAGAAAGCCTGCATATTTATTTTTATACAGTTAGCAAGTACTTTACATACATGTTAATAAATGTTCCCTTCATCTTTCTGGCTAGTGCTGAAATAGCTAAAAGGGCTTTTAGCCCTGGCTGCACTTTAGAATTACCTCAAGAACTTAAAAGAAAAGTAAAAATACTCATGACTAGGCCTGCTCCCTTCCCCAAATTCTGAGATTCTGACTTAATTGGTCAAGGATGGGATCTGCGCACTAGTAATTTTAAAAGCTCCCCAAGTGATTCCAACCTGAAGCCAAAGCTAAGAAGGCACTCAACCAGCCTGACAGGTAGCAAGTGAAAGTCATTTGTGGCTCCAGCACTCAACAGTTCAACCCCTCCCTCACCTACTTCCCCCCACTATGGTAGCTCAAAACTTAACTCAGCAATTTCAACTACAAAGAACCACAAAGTCCCTCACAAATACCAGCATCCTCTACCATTTAACAGGAACAGGCTGCTGCTCTTTCTGAAGGGACCAGTCAGTGAATACAGCTCGCTTGCGATTTGCTAAATCCTCATCATCTGGCTACTCAGCTTTGTTTCAGATGTTTCTACTCCTTCACATTCTCTATAGAGCCCCTTAAAGTGGTTTCCAAGACATTTCAAGAAAACGTCAATTATGCATCCTCTAAAGTGACTGAAACATTAACTGCAGCTATTTCGAGGGAGAAAAGCCTTCAACGGCTACATTATTTCAGTATTTCTACATATTAACACTGAGAACGCCCAAAAAGGCTGCTTGCCGGCTCCAGCTTCATATATGGCAAAGGCATAAACCAAGTGGATTTGCCCCTTCTTCTCTGAGTGGCACTTTTCCCCCAGGGAATCTTTTCAGGTACGCTTGTGAATCTTGAAATACGCAACAATCACACCCAAGCTAATCCAGCAGAACAGCTTCTTATTCCTTCCCTTCACTAATAACCATGTAATGTTAACAAATACAATCTCATACCCAATACCCCCAGGTTATCTGGCTCACATTTCCTCCTCTAAGGTACCTCAGTATTGCAGGGTCTGCAGTCACTGAAGCAAAACTGAGCAACATAGCATACATATTATTGTTAGCATCACAGAGAATTCACTGTGGCCATGATTCATTTAAGATTTAACACATTTTCATTGTGATTTATCTTTTTATATATCTCTAAATCCAGTGTAACAAAGACCCTCTAGGGATTCTCTCTAGCCTTTATCTCTTTTTGGTCCTCTCATCAAGAACAATGCCAAACACGCGGTAGGCAAGAAATGAATGTTTCTTGATGTTAACATTTTTTAAAAATTCACAATTTTCCAAATTCATAGAAACAGAAAATAGAATGGTGGTTATGAAGGGCTGAAGGGAGGGGGCGGGGAAGGAGAGCTGTTGTTTAATGGGCATAAAGTTTCAGATTTGCAAGATGAAAAAGTTCTGGAGATCTATTTCACAACAATGTGAATATACTTAATACTACTGAACTGATCACTGAAAAAATGGTTAAGATGGTAAACTTTATTTTATGTGTGTGTATGGGTTTTTTTTTAGCACAGTAAAAAAGAAGAAAAATTCATGACTTTCAAAATACTTACTGTATCTCCAGAAAATAACTTCCTTAACTGGAAGACTAAAGTCATCCAACATTCCATCTTTTAATAGTTCATTCACAGTTTAAGTAAAAGATGATGGCTATCAAAATGCCTGCCAAATGAATACTTTTCCTTATTCTATTTTATTAAGATGTAACTCCAGTTCTTTCAAGGTTGTTTTTACCTGTAGTCAGAAGTCATGGGCAACTTTTCCACCTTCATTCAACAAAGCCATTTTGAGGCGCCATTAAGTCTCAGTTACTCTCCATTCAAGTGAAACATTGAGGAAACTTTCTACTGACCCAGACTTTTGTTTTTTGTATTTGTTGGAAGGATTACCTTTCTGTTATTGGAGGAGGTTCTACCATTATCTGTGATACTTAACCGTCTGTTCACTATTCAGAGGTTTTCAACATTTTATAAGAGTTGTGAACTGGTATTTAGCTTTGGATGCTGCTGCTATCAGGAGCCAGGTGACAGACAAATGCTGTAGAGCACAGTCAAATTAGCACAACTTGAATTTCACTAAAAATGGGAAATATCACTTATGTTATTATTGAAAAGCCCTGGCCCTGGAAGTCAAAAGACCTAGACTGTGGGCTTCCCTGGTGGCGCAGTGGTTGAGAGTCCACCTGCCGATGCAGGGGACAAGGGTTCGTGCCCCGGTCCAGGAAGATCCCACATGCCGTGGAGCGGCTGGGCCCATGAGCCATGGCTGCTGAGCCTGTGCGTCCAGAGCCTGTGCTCCGCAGTGAGAGAGGCCACAACAGTGAGAGGCCCGTGTACCGCAAAAAAAAAAAAAAAGACCTAGACTATAGGTTGGGTTCTGTCTTAATAACTTTTAGGAGGTTGCCTATCTGTTCTGAACCTCCACATTCTCATCCATAAAAAAGGTTAAGAGAATCTCATTAGATAAATTAGATCATGTGCTTGATTGTGCTGTGGGAACTCTGAAATTCCACACAGATGTAAGACATTACACATTCAGATGCTATTATCCGGCAGATCTTGTCACCTCATGCATGGATTATGGTAATAGCCTCCCAGGGCGCTGTGCCAACACCTCTTGCTGGTCTAATTCCCCTGCATGCAACTGTGAGAACAGCTTTCAACAATCCCTGTGGTAATGTCACCTTCCTATTCAAGAAGCCATGGATCCAACTTCCTCGGCCTGGCAATCCAGCCTTCCCCCCAGGTGCACTGCTCTCCCAACACCACCACCCTCCCAGCCTCTCTCCAACTTCGGCCTCTGTTTCTCTCACTGGGCCCCGCACCTCCTCCCCTCTGCCCGTGCATGGCTACCTCACTCGGCAGCCTTCTCTGAGGGTGCCACCCTACCCTGCGGTCCTCTCCACTCAGGCCTGTCCATCCCTACCTCCAGGCCTGGCTTTTGCACAGCAATTCAATACTGTGTTACTGGGTTTATTAACATACTGTCCTAAATTGCTCTCACATCAAGCAAGGGTTCCATCCTCTCTTTGCCAGTTAGGTTGCACACAGAAACATGTATGCAGTAGATCATAAATGAAAGGTTAAATACCCTCTGTGTAATTAAGTAAAGGTTAAATTCTACTAAGTGTGGAGAGAGCTAAGAAAACCTTGGAAGTTCAAAGTTTTGTCAGCATACTCTCGTGAGAATAGTAGGGACGCTGAGAAATCTTATGACACTAAGAAAATGAAGATCTCTACATTACAGTTAGTTTTGACAATGATATCAGTAGAATATATAGTGCGTTAACACTTACTATAAAGGAAAGACAACTTTCTGAGGCTACTCCAGGATTAAAATAACCAGTCATAAGAATGATAATATCATTATATCAATTAGGATGCTTTCTGCTGCAAATAACAGAAACCCCAAATCAAACTAGCTTAAGGTAATGTGTCATATGACAAGCCCAGTGGTGAGCTGGGGTTCAGAGATGGCTCAGTCCAGTAGTTCTGGCTCATTTCTGTGCACCTCCTTTGGCAGATACTCATGGGAGTATCAATTTCATCCTCTGACTGATAGCAGTTCCTGACTACAACAGCAATACTGAGAAGAAAAGAGATCATCTTCCTGTGCCTCTCTCTTAAAAGTGAGGAAATGTTTCCCCAAAGCCTCCAGCGACCTTTCCTTCATGTCTCATTTCTGGATTTATAACCAAGGGAATGTCATGTTCTGGGGGCCAAGACTGAGCTCCTCAACTAACCACTGCCCCGGGCAGTTACCAAAATTGGATTAATCTAAACCCATCCCTAAATTGAGATTAATCAAGGCCCATCCCTGGAGCTGGGTCACTCCCCCTGATCCTGCTAAAAATAGGAGAGAGGGGAAAGCTGTTGGATCCATCATGATATCTGTTAGAATAATACAAGTTTATTTAATAAAATTTTATATTCATAGCTACATGAAACAGAGAGATCCTAACAGCTATCACTACCACTCTGGCACGAAAGTTATTAAACTTCATGATAACTACACTGCTTCTCTGAAGGTAATTTCTCCTCATGTTCAGCCATGAACAAGAAGGAAACAAAGGACAAGGAGCAACCCAAGTAGCTGCCACAACATCTCTGGGCTAAACCATGATCTTCGCTGTTAGGAGAGTTCCCAAGCCCACAGCTCCAAAGACCTGGCTTGTGCTCTAGCCCCAGATGATTAGAGAATGTAAAGGAGGAGGCAGTCATCGGCAGCAGCAAGAACCAAAACTCATCCTAGCAGTAAGGGAGCAATTTTTTTTCCCTCCCTTTAAAAGGACTATACAATCTCAAAAAACATAGCTCCTGAAGAGGATTTAGGGTCAAAAAGCCCCATGTATTTCTTTTTTTCTTAATAAATTTATTTATTTATCTTTGGCTGCGTTGGGTCTTCGTTGCTACGCGCGGGCTTTCTCTAGTTGTGGCGAGCGGGGGCTACTCTTCGTGGCGGTGCACAGGCTTCTCATTGCGGTGGCTTCTCTTGTTGCGGAGCACGGGCTCTAGGCGCATGGGCTTCAGTAGTTGTGGCACGTGGGCTCAGTAGTTGTGGCTCGCGGGCTCAGAGCGCAGGCTCAGCAGTTGTGGCACACGGGCTTAGTTGCTCTGCGGCATGTGGGATCTTGCCGGACCAGGGCTCGAACCCGTGTCCCCTGCATTGGCAGGTGGATTCTTAACCACTGTGCCACCCGGGAAGTCCAAAGCCCCCTGTCTTTCAATAGTCTTTTAGAAACATCATTTTTTGGCACCACATAATACAATAATTCATGTTCAAAATTCATGTTCAAAATGACAACCCTGAGTCATCCCACCTCATGAGCAATCCATGAGCCGCCAGGCTTCATGCAGCCTACCTGGCTGGCAGCACAGCCAACATCTATGCTCAAGAGAAGACTCCATCATTGCTTCCATGTTGCTTGAATATGCCCTGACATTAATTTTTTGATGGCACCAGTTTTCTCATTAATATTTATTTAGTCAATAAAATAGGAAATCTAAATCGTAAGAAAACATTCGCAAGGGACTCAAAACCATTTTTCATTCTGAATTTAAATACATACATACACACACACACACACAACACACACACACTCACTAACAGATTTTTATTTTTTCTGAATTGATTCCCATGCTAAACGGGTGCTCATCACTGATACATATTATGTAGCATAAGGAGGCACCGAGGGAAAAATGAAAGGAATCACAGAATTCTAGTGACCATTTAGTCCAGTCCTCCCCCTGTGCTGAAGAAAACTGAGGCTCAGGGAGACGCAGCAACTTACCCAGATTCACAAAGGTCAATTCAAAACAGGGTTAAAATCAAATTTGGGCATTTAAAGATCAGGCCTTCCTGAAGAGATGCATCCAAGAATGTCCACATCTCCCTGAGGAGGCCTCCTCTTTACGGGTCGTAAAGCACTAG
>NW_006794528.1:72221-75290 GCF_000442215.2 Lipotes vexillifer | reverse complement strand
AGGAATGCCCTGGTATACAAAGCCAAGAATACCTTGGTATATACGGAAATACTAGGGAGCAGTGAACAAGAGTCACGTGTATCAACATGAATGAAGCTCAAAACAACGTCCAGTGAAAAGACCAACCGCAGACATGCACACAGAGTCAAACCATTTCTGTAAAATTTCAAAACCAAAAACGACAGTATGGATCATTTATACAACCATCCACGTGTAATTAAAATACAGAAAAATACGCAAGAATGGTTATCAACAAAATCCGGAGAGCTGGTACCTCTGGAGAGAAACGGAAGAGGAGGGATTAGGCAGGGGTTCACAGGGACTTCAACTCTACTTGTTATTTATTATTTCTAAAAGTGAGGGGTGGTACATGAATGTGGAAGTGTTTTCCATTAGGTATACTTTTGTATGCCTAAATTTGTTCATGATTTTTTAAAAGCAATGGCTAATTACTGGAAAAATGACATAGGGAGGCACACATTTATTCATGGCAGGAGAAAAATCAAACCAAATTTGAGAGATGAAAGGCACCTGAGAAGATTTAGGCCAGGGAAAAACAGGCACCACCCCCTCCCCAACTTGTTCAATACAAAGAGGGCCTTGGTGCTCAGTTCAATAGACTGAGCCCTTGGTGACCAGTTACGGGGTGACAGAAAGACTGGATAAAGCTCAGAAAGTGAGGGGACAGATGAGTGGCTTGGCGCTGCAAGGAGTGCTGGCCACTCAGATTTCCATTAGGGGTATCAAGGACATTTCCTTCCCCAACTGGAGGAAAAGGAGCTTCCATGTGGGCCAAGGACAAGGGAGGAATACACATGTGGTCACTGCTGGGAATGGTACCGTGGGAGAGGAACAGAGGAGCTCTGATTTTCCATCTCTAATGCGACAGGGAAGAGGCTTCGGCTGGGGGAGCAGGGGTCTGCCCTGCACCTCTGAGGAGAAGGTGGAGTATACCTGAGGCTTCTGCATTGTTCAGGGCGACCCACAGGAACAAGACCTGGCAGAGGCTGGCAGTGAGGCCCTAGCGAGGGATATGAACCAAGCACGTGCCCAAAGCACTGCTTATCAATCACAGTTCTCAGAAACCAGTGGTGGACCGGGAGGGAGGGCTTGACCAGCAAAAGGAAGGGACAGAAACTTTGAACTTGGCCCAAGTCCACAGTTAACAGAACTTAGAGGGAAAAGGAGTTTGGAATAAGCAGTCTTGGGCCTCCTTTCATTCCGCAAGTTAGATACGATTTAACATGGAGAGCAAACAGGTGGACAAAATTCTTTTACACCAAAGTCAGATTAGTCAGCCAACAGATATAATAACAAAACCTTTTCTGTTTCAAGAGAACAGGGAGGTTGCCCAGGTTTGTGAATGGGTAAAAGGATACCACTGCTTAAGTGTGGAAAAAGAGTACGAGGAAGGACTTTTCCTGGCCTTCAGAACTAACTCTGGGGGGCCGGGGAGTTGTCTCAACCTTCAGCTTAGGCTGTGACTTGATTTATTTTTGCTCTGTGAGTGCTGGAGGTTAGAACACAACACACACAGCTCTCTCTTCTATCTTGGGTCACTTGGTCACTTTTCCTTGCCCAGCCCAGGAAAATCAGGGGTGGAGAAACAGTAGGGACCTTCCTTCAACTGAAGTTTTAGACGTGTGGTTCCCACTGATGTTCTTCTAAAAGTCCAATTTGGCTGAAGTCAAGAGAGCCATGAAAAAAAAAAATTCAGATTTCTGGGATACTGAGCCTTTCAATGAACGACAGCAGTGTAAGATTCCAATGCTGGGTTTACCCCGGTGTTGCACACGGAGGGACAAAAACCACGGGTCATCTATCCCCTTTGACCCACTTTAAGAAGTATAAGTTTAACACTGCACTTTTACAATTAAAAAGAAAAAAATGTACTTTGTTTCAAAAGTACATTTGGGAACAAAAAACATCTGTGATTCCAGGCTATCTGAATATGAGTTCTGTGGTTTCTCTATTTACATTTCAGAGATACTCCAGGAACAGAAAAAAAGTTGCTCAGATATTGAAATCCACTTTAAAGAAATGTTACATTCACTTCCTTACTCAAGACTTTTATTTTTAATAATGAAGATACAGTAATAGATGGATCATGCCAGTTTTGAAACTTTGACAACCATATTTTGCTTATGTTTTTTCTGTGAACTTTTTTTTTTTTTCTTTTTTTGTGGTACGCAGGCCTCTCACTGTTGTGGCCTCTCGCGTTGCGGAGCACAGGCTCCGGACGCGCAGGCTCAGCGGCCATGGCTCACGGGCCCAGCCGCTTCGCAGCATGTGGGATCTTCCTGGACCGGGGCACGAACCCGTGTCCCCTGCATCGGCAGGCGGACTCTCAACCACTGCGCCACCAGGGAAGCCCTCTGTGGACTTTTAAACATGGAGAATAATAAAACTTTAGAGTAGCTGACTTCAGGATAATTAGCTAAAAGCTCTAATTAGAAAAAGAGATTAATGAAATAGGACAAAATATAAGTCATAGATTGAAACTTCAAACTATTTTTTTTTCCAAAATAAAGAAGGGACTTGGAAAAAATGTGTAAAAGTAAAAATAAAGTTAAGAATGTTACTTAGATTGAAAGAGAGGCATTCAAGGCATTGTTCTGTCTTAAAAACACACTAAGTTCATAAAAGCACATTTCCACCAAGTGCCAACTTTGCTGCATATATTTAGAACTATTTTTTATTTTATTCACTTATATTCAAATTTACTATCTGTTTTCTTATTTGAGAATTAGAAAGTCTAAAGTTCAAAAGGAAAAACACATTAAAAGTAAATTTAGGAGACGTTTTGACAACAGCGTGAAATGATCGCTGGCAGCCAAATATGTTAATTTTGTTAAATCCAATATTAGAAAAGGGGGATTTTTTTTTTAAAGGTGGACTAACAAGTGGTCTGCAAATATTATTTGCCCTTAAAGGGAAGGATACCTGATATACTAAAAAGAAGACAGACTAGAAGTCTTCAGATTTCTTTGGTTCTTTTACTCTGTGAATAGGAAGTGGTAAATGAAACCCCATTTATGGTGTAAATCAGCAGTAACACTTATCACCACT
>NW_006794528.1:0-72211 GCF_000442215.2 Lipotes vexillifer | reverse complement strand
TCACCACTTCCTGCTGAAAAAGCTGCACATCTTTACACTGTTTTGGAATTTCCTACTTGTTACTGAATTAAATTCAATTCTTGGCATTCTTCATTAGACAGCTGAACCCATAAAATCTAATCATGCCAACAAAAGATAACAAATTCATAAACTAATTCTAGAAATTAGGAAGGATTTACTAATTTTTCTTTGAGCCATAAACATATGCCTGACAGATACAAAAACAGTGCATTTAAGAACAGCTTTAAAGGGACTTCCCTAGTGGTCCAGTGGTAAAGAATCCATCCACCTTCCAATGCAGGGGACGTGGGTTCGATCCCTGGTCAGGGAACTAAGATCCCACATGCCGCAGGGTAACAAAGCCCGCTCACCACAACTACTGAGCTCGCGCGCCTCAACGAGTTGCAACTGCAGAGCCCATGCACTCTGGACACTGCGCACCACAATTAGAGACAGAAAACCTGCACATCACAACTAGAGAGAAAGCCTGCGTGCCACAACTTGAGAGAAGCCTGCGTGCCTCAACGAAAGATCCCGCACGCCTCAACGAAGACCCTGCGTGCCACAACTAAGACCCGATGCAGCCCAAAAAATACATAAAATAAATATTTTTTAAAATTCTTAAAAAAAAAAAAAAAAAAAAGAATAGCCTTTAGGGACTTCCTTGGTGACACAGTGGTTGAGAATTCACCTGCCAATGCAAGGGACACGGGGTCAAGCCCTGGTCCGGGAAGATCTCACATGTCGCAGAGCAACTAAGCCCATGCACCACAACTACTGAGCCTCCGTGCCACAACTACTGAAGCCCACACGCCTAGAGCCCGTGCTCCACAACAAGAGAAGCCACTGCAATGAGAAGCCCGCACACCGCAAGGAAGAGTAGCCCCCGCTCGCCGTGACTAGAGAAAGCCCACACGCAGCAATGAAGACCCAATGCAGCCAAAAATAAATAAATAAGTAAATTTATTTAAAAAAAAAAAAGAATAGCTTTAAGGAATCTCTATATTGGAGAGTCTCAAAGGCCTTTATAAATTAAAATATAAAGATTTAATTAACCCTTAAAATGTCTTTGGGTAACGAAGGGGCAAAATAACAAATCACTATAATACCATCACTTTCACACCAGTGTAAAGAAAAAACAACAACAACAAATCACTATAATACCAAATGATAACTACTAAAATATAACTGAATTACAAATGAAAGGGTTTTAATGCTAGAGCTGCCAAAATGTCAAGAGAGAAAAACAGAATTGGCAAATAAGGTGTAATAACACAGCTACAACAACTCAGATAAAGTATGCAAAAACACCTAGGAAGGATTGAGAATTTTAAATCTGATTAAGGAGCCAGCAGTGATTACCCAGCATTCAACTCACAATTTGAGAATGGCCAAAGAATGCACAAGTCTCTTTTGCAAAGCTGGCACTTTCAAAAGGAAATGTGTTTTAAGTGTTACTCAATCTGGAAGTAGCAATGTGCTTGAAGTTGTCAAAATGTGGATTTTAAAAGCTTTCAATGAACAGATGTTTTCCCTTCCATAAAATCTCTTTTCATAAAAAGTCTAATTTATGAACTACACTTCCTTGAAGGGTAAAAGTTCAGAATGCCTCTGAGATTTCCATCTCTTTTCCCGTTATTAATTCATGACCACTCCAAGAACCAAACTGCTCCCCAATGAAACCAGCTGCATCTCCTCTGCTCTATCCACTGTTTCTGAAAAACTGTACCTTTGTAACAGGCAAAGCCCTCCAGTACGAGTCCTAAACCTGGAATTTCTTTGTGTATACTCTGACAACTCAGGGTCAGGTCTGTTTCATTTAAGGGTGAAGGGAATACTGTGGTTATTCAAAAGATGAAGATAAAAAAGCAAATCCCAGATTTTACATATTATTGCCATGGGAAAACCATACTGCCAAATCACTGGAATTACCACTGGAAAAAATTACAACTACATTCCAATGATGTTGCACCAAAAATGCAGCAAAACTGATCCTTTAAATCTTTCCAAGTACTGACTATGTATCATACTTTCCATTCGTTTGGAGGTAAATGAAAGCTGAAAAGAAAAAAATAACTAAGCAACAATATTACATGGTACAACTAATTAAAAACAAATGATATATATTTTCCCTTTGAGAATGAGTTCATAAAAGAGGAAAACCAAAAAAGACTGTTATCAATGTAATATACCAGTTGGAAACTAGGGCTGAAATAAACTTTAGCTACAATTTTATTATTTTCCTGGAAAATATCCAAATGACTTGTTTAAGGTTTCAGCTTATATTGGTGCACAATGTAAAAATTCAGTAATTTTCCTCAGCCAGTTAATACAGATCAACTTATAATGGGGGAGGAGGTAAGGGTCTGAACCAAATTACTGGAGGCTGGAAGAGAATAATCATCTAAAGTCATACAGTACCCACTTCACCCCTCCCATCCTCTTCTTTCACTGACTCTTCTCTAGATAAAAGGAAGATGATCAGAGATTATAAAGTAAACAAACTGCAAACTCACACTGCTCTGAATCTAGTTAGCAAAAAAGGCTTTTCTTGATCAAAACCAACATCAATGCCACAAAAAGTACAGTAAAATTAAGAAGCACGTACAGCTCATTGGAGCCAGGGTAGCAGATGGATAATTATAATAAGCTATTGCTAATGAGTAGGATTTAAAAAGACAGATGGGGTATATGCAAGCAAAAGGATGAGACAAAAATCAACAAAAATGGCACAAACAGAATACAGTTTTCCCAATCAAAAATGAAAAACTTTTTCAGGTGATTATATCATTCTGATTTGTAAACACACTTCCCTACGAGACAATAGTTTAAAGCTGACAACACCCTATAACCTTCATGCATGTAATAAACACTTCTACCAGCCTATTATGCATATCTCATATACAGCCATCCATCTCTAAATACTTGAGGCATTTTTGTAACTTTACAGGGTGATAAAGGATTATGCCGCCTACTACTTCCTTGGCTTGACTTTTATTTATTTATTTATTTACTTATTTTTATTTTTTGCGGTACGCGGGCCTCTCCCGTTGCGGAGCACAGGCTCCCGACGCGCAGGCTCAGCGGCCATGGCTCACGGGCCCAGCCGCTCCGCGGCATGTGGGATCTTCCCAGACCGGGGCACGAACCCGTGTCCCCTGCATCGGCAGGCGGACTCTCAACCACTGCGCCACCAGGGAAGCCCTTGGCTTGAGTTTTAAAACAGAATACAATGTTACAACTGGGCTGGTAAATCCATGATCTTCTCTAACCTATAGTCTGGAGCAGTGAAGCAGCTAGAACATGTCATATTTTTTTTCTCCCCTGTCCCCCAGGGCTAATTGCCACTTTAAACTTCAAATATGCAAAGAATGAGTAATAACTATATTCAAAGCATAAAATGAGTGGGCTGTCAGATATGCTACAGGGGATTCCCATTCAGTCATTATTCTCCCTACTTCCAAAGCCCTGTGTGTTGGTGAGGGGGGGTGCTTGGTCGGGGGTGGGGAGTGGTAGAGGGGCCTGGAGAGAAGGAAACCTAGACAATATTGACAAGAGACTGTTTTTTTAAAGCCATCCTGATACTTTAATGGCTGGGAGATTCATCCAGTGCCACATAAAATAACTTTTCTAAAATTGACAAAAAATCTATTTCAAATTATATTTTTATCGGCGTATTTTTATAAAACCAACTTCAAAGTGGAATATCCCGTTCAAGGTACCCCACCCCCATCCCCAATAACTACGGCCTTGCGCGCTCTAGCAAGAAACTACCTGCACAGTTTCCTCTGACTGGTCCTCAATCTTGGATAGGAGAATTATTTACCTTATGCTTCTTTTTACCCATTTCTTTCAAAATAGACAGCTCTTTCCAAATCCTGGAGAAACACGTTAAGGATCAAAGGATGTCAGTTAGCACTTGTCTTTCTCAGGCAGGTGTTTCAAAGTTACAAATATAAGTATGTTCTTTAAACAGGTCATAAACACGCAGTTGCCCCAACCAACAGGCCATGTAAGATGCAAACGACTCATTCGGAAGTCTCCTTGGGTCCTGGAGGGCAATGCCCCTTATTTCCCACAACAGAACACCAGGAGTCAGTGACCAGGATGAGTGAGTGACCAAGAGCTACATCTTCTCTTAGACAGGTACAAACATAGACACACTTCCTTGAAAACAGCATCTGCCTCCTGCCCATCCCCCCATCAACAGTTCTTCCCCTATTTCCTATGCTAGAGTAGCCACTGAAGTCTTTGCATCTTTTTCACCAAGAGGGAGTATTTTAAGTCTATTAAAAGTAATCCTTGGGCTTCCCTAGTGGTTGAGTGGTTGAGAGTCCGCCTGCTGATGCAGGGGACATGGGTTTGTGCCCCGGTCCGGGAAGATCCCACATGCCGTGGAGCGGCTGGGCCTGTGAGCCATGGCTGCTGAGCCTGCGCTCCACAACAGGAGAGGCCACAACAGTGAGAGGCCCGTGTACCGCAAAAAAAAAAAAAGTAATCCTTGATCATTATCAAGATTACACAGAAACTTGGAAAGTATTTACGTTATAATTTGATAAAAGTAGCAAAATATAAAAGGCACTATGTCTATAACTATGAAGAAAATATATATGGAAAGCAACATGTAAAGCAATAAAGCAGTTATGTTAGGGTATGTTACCGTGAGATGATTTTCACATTTATGAACTTAAAATGTTCACATGCTCCTGTATTACCTTTGTATTAAGCAATTTTGAAGAAAATATTACTTATGCTATAGATGAAATAGTACTCACTACAACTATACTTCAAATTCTGGATTAAAGAAGCTTTGAGAGACTGCTCTTACAAAATCTTACCAAGGAATATAATACTGTTTCTATGGGGGGAAAAAAAGCATAAAAAGGCACACCAAATAAGTAATTCATATGCTCCTGAAAGAGTCTTTAACTGAAGACTGCAACCATTACCTACCAAACAGCCTGGACAAATGTGTCCCTTGTCCCCTAATTCCTTCAGTTCCAGTTTATTTGCTGTCATCTGCAACAGAATGCGTGGTAAGACAAAGAAAGGGATAAAGAAATGTGAGCTTGCTTTCACATGATGCTTCTTAGTGGCATCATGTGAACAGCAGAACAAACCCAGGAAGAAAGGCATCATTGGCAGATTTCATTTTCCCATGCTATCCCTGTCCCTAATTAACAAGATAATTCTGAGTTTGCCATACTATGATTTATTAATCTTATTCAATTAATCTAAGCAGCTGTAAAACAGGAGAAGGCAACAGTGCAAGCTGTTTTTAAAAAACTAAATTTATTTATTTATTTATTTTTGGCTGTGTTGGCTCTTCATTGCTGCGCACGGGCTTTTTGAAAAACTAGCTGCGGCGACTGGGGTAGCGGCTACTCTTTGTTGAAGTGTGAGGGCTTCTCATTGCGGTGGCTTCTCCTGTTGTGGAGCATGGGCTCTAGGCACGCGGCAGTAGTTGTGGCTCGTGGGCTCTAGAACACAGGCTCAGTAGTTGTGGTGCACGGGCTTAGTTGCTCCGTGGCATGTGAGATCTTCCCGGACCAGGGCTCAAACCCGTGTCCCCTGCACTGGCAGGCAGATTCTTAACCACTGCACCGGGGTAGCGGCTACTCTTTGTTGAAGTGTGAGGGCTTCTCATTGCGGTGGCTTCTCCTGTTGTGGAGCATGGGCTCTAGGCACGCGGCAGTAGTTGTGGCTCGTGGGCTCTAGAACACAGGCTCAGTAGTTGTGGTGCACGGGCTTAGTTGCTCCGTGGCATGTGAGATCTTCCCGGACCAGGGCTCAAACCCGTGTCCCCTGCACTGGCAGGCAGATTCTTAACCACTGCACCACCAGGGAAGTCCAACAGTGCAAGCTTTAATAAAGGGAGCTCACTGGACTTTAAAAGCTGCTCAGCTGAGGCTCACGATCAATTCCCTCCCACACACAAAGGGCACGAGTGGCCTTGGTGAATAATTTGCTTTGTATATTTTTAACTCATCTTTCTACTTAAGCCTCCATTTACAATGCGGTTTAGAAAAAAGAAAGAGCAGGTATATACAGATTATTTTAAAAGTAAACTCAGGGGTACAGAGGGTAGATAATTCCAGGTTCTTGGGTGTGTAGGGGTGGATCAAGCCAGAGTGTTGCTACATATAAACGGCTGAGAAAAAACTAAACAAAACAAACTTGATCATCAAGCTGAAAATTTTACTTCTGCAATTGAAAAGGTGGTATTTTACAATGTTAAATTCATCTACCCAGTTTCTGACTGATCCGAAAGTACACTGGCAACACCCTAACTGTAACTCTCAGTTACTAAAGTGGAAAACAAATACAGAACTCTCCATGCATGTGATCATTTTATAGACACACTGTCATTTCAGTGATGTCCTCGGGTAAGCCTGGGGCAGGATTTCCACATCTGGTGGTCACAATGTCAACGCTCCCAGTTTGGACAGTGTAGTCATTAGGTCAGGAAATGCATAAGACAGTGATGCAAAGAAGTTAAGAAACATGATACACAATGACCGTATATTTTTAACCCCAAATGGTCTGTCAGCAGAACTGAGGAGGGTGAAGAATAATGGCACTGGCCATTCTGGGAACAGAAGAGATCACACCCATTGGACTGCAGTTCTTTGAATGAATTTCTGAAAGTGACAGAAGAAACCAGAAAAAAATCATTCATTCAGGAAAACTGATATTTCATCTACTTCAGATAAGTCTTTGCGGACCTCAAGGCTGCAGTCCATGTGTGGAAATTATGATACTGAGGCACAGAAGTGGCAGACATGGCCCCCTTTTTGACTGTGAAACCAGTTTCTCAGCCTGTCTGTAAGTATAATCCACGATGCAAATTATAAAACAGAAAACTGACTGAGATTGCTTCATTTTGGCTACATAAAAGACATGGCTAAAGAGTGCTCAACCACATATGATAGATACAATGAAGTTTAGCTTAGCCAGATGTTAAGTCACACTTAATGAAAATCCAGTTGACTAATGAAAGGGCAAATTTCAATATTTAATTTGACAAGAAGTCCTGAGCCTGACATGGCGCTACGTGCTGAGGAATACAAAGATGAACATTTATGGGTCTCAGGGAGCTCCCAGGCCAGTAGGCACTAAAATCTCCTAACAGGAAAATCCCACGTCATACTTACATCTTTTGTTAAAGATAATATTATAAGGTTTGCTCTTCGGGAGCAGGAACTAACAACTGACGATAAACCAACAGAAAACATGATTTCCTAAGATATGAAACTGCCTGCTTTAATTCTTGTCTTTTCTACAAGCAAGCATACAATTATCTCCCAAAGGCTGAGAGTAAACAAGTGGCATTTGTCTGTCACAAATGGCAAAAATGGTAACAGCAATTTTTCACTGTTGTTTAGAAGCCAATTTGGCTTAGGATTTAAAACAGTCTAAAAAAAAAAAGGACTCATTCTACCATCACCTTCACATTCCCTCCCAGCACTCCAATATATAAACAATAGTCTTGGTCAGGTTTAACATTTTCTCTGAACTCTAAGAGCTTTGATGACCAGCTAAAAGTCAAAATGAGCAAACATCACATTCACGAAGAATGGTAATATTAAAAACTGTCAGTTTTTGGGCTTCCCTGGTGGCGCAGTGGTTGAGAGTCCGCCTGCCGATGCAGGGGACATGGGTTCGTGCCCCGGTCCGGGGAGATCCCACATGCCGTGGAGTGGCTGGGCTCGGGAGCCAGGGCCGCTGAGCCTGCGCGTCCAGAGTCTGTGCTCCACAACGGGAGAGGCCACAACAGTGAG
The DNA here is from genome assembly GCF_000442215.2 of Lipotes vexillifer. NCBI lineage: Eukaryota > Metazoa > Chordata > Mammalia > Artiodactyla > Lipotidae > Lipotes > Lipotes vexillifer. The sequence goes on along the minus strand of NW_006794528.1, from coordinate 64,430 downwards.
AGGCTCACGTATCGCAAAACAAAACAAAACAAAAACTGTCATTTTTTGCTAGACAGCAGAAACTAACAAAACATTGTAAATCAACTATACTCTAATTTTAAAAATTAATTTTAAATTAAAAAAAATAAAAACTGTCAGTTTTTAAGTTATATTAGCAAAGGCTAGGGGGCTCAGCTCTGTAGCTGAGCTCAGTTGTAGCTTGTAGCTCAGCTCTGTAGCTGAGTTGTAGTCTTGAGCCCCTGACTCAAAAGTCTTTTGTCTGATAAGTACGATGAAATGATATTAAAGAGCTACCATTTACTGTGTACCTACTATGTGCCAGGTATAACCATAAGAAATAGCCACGGTTATCCCCGATTTCACCACCAAAGAATCTGAGGCTCAAAGAAGTAACTTGTCCGAGATGACAAGCTAGTAAGAGCAGAGCTGGGATATTTATCTGTGCCTGCCTAGCTCCCTTCACTGGGCTATACGCTATGAGAATTCTGGGACTCAAGTGGCACTAATAGGGGAATCACCCTTCAGAGTCAGCCTTGAAGGTACCAACTCAGATTACAAAGGATTTGGGAGGAACCAGTTTCCAACAGAGCACTGAAAGTTGAATCTAGCTCTAGGTCATTTCTAGATCACAAAAGGAGAATGGGTCCACTCTGGGTGGACCTGAATACTAGGTACTAGCTCTTTGAGCTCTCTCAGTATGTTTAGTATAGCCATTCCATAAAGAATTTTTTATTCTATTGATAGATTAATACAAAATAGAGCTGATCATCCTGGCATCTTTCAAACTGGAAAAGACTCCATCACAGCAAGTCTGTTTTGAATCAAAGCAAACCTCTCCCCTCCAGCAAGGCCCCAAATAGTGGATGTTCAGGAGAAGGGGCAAGAGGCAACTTTTGCTCCTGAGATGGAAATCCATCTCAAGTCGGCCTGCAAGACAGGGATTGTGACACTCATGCTGCCCCAGGAAACATGCTTCTGGTTCCACAGGAAAGCTAGGAAGAACCAAAAAATTTGGAATACCTAGGGTATCATCAGTGGTCAAATGTATTTCCTGGCCATTTAGAGAATACCCTTTAAATGCACATAAATTTCTTCCAATATGACATGAATGCTTTATATAACTTTATAATTGTAGGTGCATCTTGCAATTCTGAATTTATAATGAGAAAGAAACTGTGCTGGAAATAACTACAAATGATCACAAAAAATTAAAATATGACCAGCTGATAGACTGTTCTGTGACATCAGTTAGGCTCCAAACCCAGTGGTCTTTTCACATTACACTGCTTTATTAGGACGTGTTTTATGGGATAATAAAATGGGTTGTTTGATACCTATTTCTGAGGCTGCACTATAGAAAGAAAAACATAAAGGACAAAAGAAATACTCCTTTTTTGGAAAAACGTATCAGTCAGGATTTAATCAGAAAAAAGAAACCACTTCAAGTATCTACACAGGAGGAATTTAATATAGGGAATTGGTTACACAAGCCATGAAGTTGCGGAGCACCAAAGAAGGGATGGTAAAAGGTTTAGCAACAGCAGGGAGCCACTACCACCCCCAAGCCAGACAGACAAAAGAAGGAGATAGTGTTACTGGAGCTGAAGGCCTATAATAACAAGAGGGTGGAACCATGGTGGCCCTGTCCAGTGGGAGCTGGAGCCCCAGCTGGAGAAACAGTCTCTGCTGAAGAAGCCACGTGAGGCAGAAAGGAAGGAGAAATACCCTGATTGCTCCCATTCTCTTCCCCTCCAACCTCCCTCCAGTGTCTCTAGTTGGCTGAACTCAGTCTAAAGCCAGCTGACTCATGAGCCTGGGCAGGGGAAGAGGGAGGAAGTGGATTTGATGGAAAACTGACCAAGGATATGATCAGCCTTTAGCTACAAAAATTAAATGTGTGTTACTGTTCTAAGCCACTGAGATTTGGGGGCTGTGTAACAGCAAAAGGTGATTGATGTATACCTCCACAAACAATACCAAGTAGGTAAATAAGTAAGCAGACAGAAACGTCAGATAAATGGAGACTCAAACGTGAAATCATATGAATAACTGTTTTCAATAACTGCTTTAAGGAAAACATCTCCACCATTAATATGTGAGCCTGAGGCAGAGGGCAAGCACCTGTATAGATCCCCAGCCACGCCCTGGTCCTGAAAGAAAAGCACATTCGGGATCTCCACCTGGAAGTAGAAAGCAGCCCTGGCTATTACTATCTTGCAGCTTCACAATCAACTGGGCAGTTCGGGACAGGAAGACCTGGTGAACTGAGAGTGTCATATGCTGTCAAGTCAGGAGCCAGGCTTCCAAAAAGGAAGTTTGCCACTGAGTCAGCAATGCTGCTAAGCCCTAAGCCAGAGCAGTACCAATATAGCTCAAGGGTAGCCACCGACGTGGTGGCTCCAAGTTTTTTCCTTATACTACTTCCATCATGGTACCAGCCTCCATCACAGTACTCACAGGACACCCTGGTTAGTTATTTATAATCCCTTCTCCCAAAGTACACTGTACACACCCACGGTATGTGGAGTGCCTTTTGAGCTTATGAATCTCTACAATTACCCACATTAAAGTGCACAGCCTCACCCAACATATCCAACCCTAGTTTTCACAGTGCCTCCATACACACCCTCAGAAATGTCTCCCTCATGTTCCACTCTGATATTCCCTGCCTCGAAGCATTTTCCAGGATTCCTCCACTGTCTGGAACATTCTCCATCCTTCCCACTGGAATCCTGACAGTGACTGAAGACTCAGTAACTCCACTTCCTCTGTCCTCCAGATATCCCAGCCAGCCCTGCTTACTCTCTGCCTTAAATTCCTACTGAATTTAGAATATCACTAGCAGTGGCATTTAATTATTTTTGTTTCATATGATGTTTCGCCTTCCCGATTAGATTTAGGCACAGCATCTAGCACAGTATGCAGCTGATTAAGTAGGTGCTCAATACATGTTTAAAGAGATGAATGAAAGTTAAGCTTCATCTTTTACAAGCTATTCTCTTTGTAAATTCCCTCCCATGCCAAGCACATCACAGGCACTCAATAAATACTTCTTGACATTGATTAATCACTTCTGAAAACAGTTAGGGTCACATATCTCCAAACGGATCCTATTGGAATGCATCTTAATGGGTAACAATTAAGTTACATATTTGGAAAACTTTAGGTGATAAAGAGAGAGAGAGAGAGAAGGAGGGAGGGAGGGAGGGAAGAAGGAGAGAGACACAAACACAATTACTGAGAAAAGAACAAATCAAAAACACAGTACTAAGCACACATAAAAACAGATGTCTTTTCCTTTTAGAATGAAGAAGAGACAGCAATGCAGTCTCTTCTAGAGAAGCAGAACTGAATTAAAGGTTCTGTTACCATGCACAATGGTTAAGAGCCCGCCTGCCAATGCAGGGGACATGGGTTCGAGCCCTGGTCCAGGAAGATCTCACATGCCGCAGAGCAACTAAGCCCATGCGCCACAACTACTGAGCCTGCGCTCTAGAGCCCGCGAGCCACAACTACTGAGCCCACGTGCCACAACTACTGAAGCCCACGTGCCTAGAGCCCGTGCTCCGCAACAAGAGAAGCCACCGCAATGAGAAGCCCGCAGACCGCAACGAAGAGCTGCCCCCGCTCGCTGCAACTAGAGAAAGCCCACACGCAGCAACAAAGACCCAATGCAGCCAAAAATAAATAAATGAATAAATAAATTTATTTAAAAAAAAAAGGTTCTCTTACCATGGTCTCAATTCTAACCCTTAAAATCACATGTCACTTTAGATAGGCTTAGGAATCTAGGTGATTTTTAAAAATACACACACAGTGAAATAAATACCAATTCTGTAGTTATATTAGAAGGACCAATATACCACCCAGTGGGGGTGTGGGGGGAAGGAGGAAGAACTGGATATTTCATGTTGGTTAGAGAGTTTTACTTTCTTCAGAAACCATAATTTTCTTAAAACTTTGGCAACAACCACAAAACCATATGTTACAGATGTCTCTGCTGTGTGGGAACTTCTGCCACTGCTCCAACAATTAGGATGGCTTCCACTAAGTCCACTTAGAGAGAGAAAAAGCAGAAAGCCAAGAAAAGGAGAGAGACAATAGGTTGATTACCCAAAAGACCCTAACAGAGACACAGCAGGTCAAACCATCAGTGGAAGTCCTCCATCAATAAAACCTTGACAGTTAAAAGGCCCAATTTTCTTTCACGGGATAAAAAAAGGATTTATCCAATTGAATACAGCCTCCATAGAGTTGGCTTCAATTTTTTTTTTAAAGTCTTCAGAGGCAAAAGCAGCCACACCAGTGGCTTTCTAGCTTTTCTGACTCACAGTTTAGAAATACTTTTTATATCACAGTACATTACACATCTATACATACTTATATAACTGAAACAAAAGTTTCATAAAATTGGGACTTCCCTGGTGGCGCAGTGGTTAAGACTCTGCGCTCCCAATGCAGGGAGCCTGGGTTCAATCCCAGGTCAGGAAACTAGATCCCACATGCATGCTGCAACTAAGAGTTTGCATGCTGCAACTAAGGAGCCTACCTGCCGCAACTAAGACCCAGCTCAAACAAATAAAAATAAATAAATATTTTTAAAAAATACTTAAAAGAAAAGGTTTCATAAAATCACATTTGACCCTTACCCCTGCTTACTCTTGTAATATGCAGTGGACTCTGTACTTTCTTTTCCTTCCTTCCTTCCTTTCTTTCTTTCTTTTAAATTTTATTGAAGTATAGTTGATTTACCATATTGTGTTAATTTCTTCAGAACAGTAAAGTTACTCAGTTTTGTATATATATGTGTGTGTGTGTATATATATATATACCTTTTCATATTCTTTTCCATTATCGTTTGTCACATGATACTGAATAGAGTTCCCTGTGCTATACAGTTGAACCTTGTTGTTTATCCATCCTATATATAATAGTTTGCCTCTGCTAGTCCCAAACTCCCATTCCTTCCCTCCTCTACCACCCAACCCCTGCCAGCAACCACAGTCTGTTCTCTGTATCTGTGAGTCTGTTTCTGTTCCATAGATATGTTGATGTGTATCATATTTAGATTCCACATATAAGTGATATCATATGAGTGATATATCATATAAGTGATATCGTATTTGTCTTTCTCTTTCTGACTTACTTCACTTAGTATGATAATATCTAGGTCTATCCATGTTGCTCAATGGCATTATTTCGTTCTTTTTGATGGCTGAATAATATTCCATTGTATATATATACACCACATCATCTTTATCCATTCATCTGTCAATGGACATTTAGGTTCTTTCCATGTCTTGGCTATTGTAAATAGTGCTGCTGTGAACATAGGGGTGCATGTATCTTTTCGGATTATAGTTTTGTCTGGGTATAGGCCCAGGAGTGGGATTGCTGGATCATATGGTAACTCTATTTTTAATTTTTTGAGGAACCTCCATACTGTTTTCCAGAGTGGCTGCACCAATTTACATTCCCACCAACAGTGTAAGAGGGTTCCCTTTTCTCCACACCCTCTCCACCATTTGTTATTTGTAGACTTTTTAATGATGGCCATTCTGACTGGTGTGAGGTGATACCTCATTGTAGCTTTGATCTGTAGTTCTCTAATAATAAGTGATGTTGAGCATCTTTCCATGTGCCTATTGGCCATCTGTATGTCTTCTTTGGAGAAGTGTCTATTTAGGTCTTCTGCCCATTTTTCGACTGGGTTGTTCGGTTTTTTGTTGTTGAGTTGTATGAGCTGTTTGTATATTTTGGAAACTATCTTTCTTTTCTATTCTTTCACACTTTCTTTTCTATGTATTTTCTTTTCTATTCTTTCACACTTTCTTTTCTATGTACTTTCTTTTCTATTCTTACGTTATGATCTATTCTCTTCCCTTCCATCAAAAAAAAAAAAAAAGTAAGTCTGGACACACTAAACTGACTCCATGACCCAATAATGGGTTGCAATCCACACTGAAAAACACTGGCCTAAAGAAGATTCTAGAAGTCAACCAAAGGTTACATGCCATTTCTTTCCTTTTAAAAAATCCTTTGCTGATAAGGAAAAGCCACTCCAGCTTCACTTTTTAATGAGAGAGGAGGAAAAAATATGACAACTTTAGAACTGTGCTAAGTACTCAATATACCTTATCACTAGTCTCAAAACAAGCCTGCATGGGGGCTGTTATTCCCATTTTACGTAACAGGAAACTGAGGTCCAGATGGAGGAAGGCAGCGGTCTAAATCAGAGAGTGGAAGAGGGATGGGTATGAGAGAGGAAGGGCCCTGGGACTGAATGATGCAGACATCAGTCTTCAACTTCCAGACTCCCTGAGCCCCAGTTGGTGGTTTGGGACCAACATGGTATTTGGTCACAAACAGGAACAGTAGGTATGTGGCCCATCTGGAATGGGGAAGCAGCTCAGAATCCTATAGAGACTGCAGACACCTGACTCTACACTAATGAGGTGAACGTATGAGGACATAAGAGCTCTTCAATTTTAAAGACCTTAGTAAACAAGAAAAATAAATACTATATATATTCCACAGAAAATATGTTTTTCTTTAGAAATAAAAAAATGCAGTTTTTAAGTTAGGAGGGAAAAAAAGGAAATGTGAACTCTCAAAAGCAGAAACTCAAATCTCCATGGTTACTAAGAAAAGAGAAATGACATGCTGCTGAAATTGGAGGCGGGAAATGCCTGCCCTGGTCACAGCTATTGTCAAATGCACAAGCTTTGGAAAGTGTTAGCAGCTGAGCACACCCATTTCCAAGGAATTCAACATCATCGCAGAATTCTTTTCCAAACTGGAATTAAGCTCTCAGATGACTACATTAAACAGACCCTTTACCCCCACACTGTAATGCTTTGAAAGGAATGACCACTTTGAATTTTTAAGCACTGGAAATTTCTACATTATACAAAACTGGTGGAGAGAAGGAAGCCCCATTTGTTTTGTTCTTGAGAGCAGATATGAGAGAGAGGGATAAATGGAAAATGTAGAATGTTATTTGGAAGACAATTTACTCATTTTAAGTTTCAGTACTCATAAACAAAAGCGGTTGGAAAGAGACCTCGTGTAAGAATTCCCCTTAATCAGAGGAAGACTGTTTTGTTTCCTGTTTTTTTTTTGTTTTTTTTTTTTCACGGTATGCGGGCCTCTCACTGTTGTGGCCTCACCCGTTGCGGAGCACAGGCTCCGGACACGCAGGCTCAGCGGCCATGGCTTACGGGCCCAGCCGCTCCGTGGTATGTGGGATCTTCCCGGACCGGGGTACGAACCCGTGTCTCCTGCATCGGCAGGCGGACACTCAACCACTGTGCCAGCAGGGAAGCCCTCGTTTTTTTTTTTAAGTGTCCTTATTACAACATAAGCTGTTATCATCTTTTTTTTTTTTTTTTTTTCCGGTACGTGGGCTGGGTAGTTTTTGTTTTCAGGGTCTTGTAGCTCAGTTTTCTTTCTTTTTTTTTTTTTTTTTTTTTTTTTTTTTCCGGTACGTGGGCCTCTTACTGTTGTGGCCTCTCCCGTTGCGGAGCACAGGCTCCGGACGCGCAGGCTCAGTGACCATGGCTCACGGGCCTAGTCGCTCCGCGGCATGTGGGATATTCCCGGACCGGGGCACGAACCCGTGTCGTCTGCATCAGCAGGTGGACTCTCAACCACTGCGCCACCAGGGAAGCCCTGTTATCATCATTTTTTAAATGAAAGTTGCTTTATCGGTAGTCATAAATACACAACCTACTGAATTTAAAAGAGGCATGCATTAATTTTAAGCATACGTACAAGTTACTAAGTGAACAAGACATTTTTCAGGCAGTACACTGGCTTTTCTGGGCATCTGGCACTATTTGGAGGAAAAAGATTTACCACACACTGATCCACTGACCTAAGTCATATTATGATTGCTTCCCTAACCTAACCTGTGTCTCCCTTCCCAAGCCCACCTCCCTACGTATCCACCTGTCTGGGGCAGCAAAATAGAGTCTAGCAAACATTTATCCTTCAGATTTTATTTGAAGAAAGACGTCAGAGAGCAATTATCTAGTATAACTCAATTACAATTTCAGGTACTAGTTAGGAAACAAGAGAAATGAAAATTAATTTAATCTGTGTACAGGCTGGAATTGTCCCTAGTTTTGAAAAGAGATTAGTTAGAACCTATGAGAGTTTCCTTTTGATTCCAAAGGGGAGGAAGGGAAGAAGGCAGGATGGGAGGGAGGAAGGGAGGGAAGGAAAGAGGGGAGAGGGAAGACTCTGACACTAAAACATGCTTTAGGTTTCTGACAAAGTCTTATAAAAACTTAACACAGCCAAAAAATAAACAAAAAAACTTAACGCAAACCTCATAGTTAACTACTGACACTGGCATGTGCTTTCAATCATATTCTGAAAATGTGCAAGAAAGAGAGGCAAAATTTTATCATGGTTCTCATTTACATTTATCATTCCCTCACTACGGGAATATATAATCACACACAGACATCTGTGGATGATTATATATGAAGATGGGCCTTTCAAGTTCAAGTGTGAGAAAAATTAATGCACAGTGCATTCCTATACACTAATGATGAAAAATCTGAAAGTGAAATTAAGAAAACACTCCCATTTACCATTGCAATAAAAAGAATAAAATATCTAGGAATAAACCTACCTAAGGAGACAAGAGACGTGTATGCAGAAAACTATAAGACACTGATGAAAAAAATTAAAGATGATACAAATAGATGGACAGATATACCATGTTCTTGGATTGGAAGAATCAACATTGTAAAAATGACTATACTACCCAAAGCAATCTACAGATTCAATGCAATCCTTATCAAACTACCAATGGCATTCTTCACAGAATTACAACAAAAAATTTTACAGTTTGTATGTCTTCAATAAGTGGTGCTGGGAAAACTGGACAGGTACATGTAAAAGTATGAGATTAGATCACTCCCTAACACACCATACACAAAAATAAACTCAAAATGGATTAAAGACCTAAATGTAAGGCCAGACACTAACAATCTCTTAAAGGAAAACATAGGCAGAGCACTCTGACATAAATCACAGCAAGATCCTGTTTGAGCCACCTCCTAGAGCAATGGAAATAAAAACAAAAATAAACAAATGGGACCTAATGAAACTTCAAAGCTTTTGCACAGCAAAGGAAACCATAAACAAGACCAAAAGACAGCCCTCAGAATGGGAGAAAATATTTGCAAATGAATCAACTGACAAAGGATTAATCTCTAAAATTTACAGGCAGCTCATGCAGCTCAATAACAAAAAAATAAACAACCCAATCCAAAAATGGGCAGAAGACCTAAATAGACATTTCTCCAAAGAAGATATACAGACTGCCAACAAACACATGAAAGAATGCTCAACATCATTAATCATTAGAGAAATGCAAATCAAAACTACAATGAGATATCATCTCACACCAGTCAGAATGGCCATCATCAAAAAATCTAGAAACAATAAATGCTGGAGAGGGTGTGGAGAAAAGGGAACACTCTTGCACTGCTGGTGGGAATGTGAATTGGTACAGCCACTATGGAGAACAGTATGGAGGTTCCTTAAAAAACTACAAATAGAACTACCATACGACCCAGCAATCCCACTACTGGGCATATACCCTGAGAAAACCATAATTCAAAAAGAGTCATGTACCAAAATGTTCATTGCAGCTCTATTTACAATAGCCAGGACATGTAAGCAACCTAAGTGTCCATCCACAGATGAATGGATAAGGAAGATATGGCACATATATACAATGGAATATTACTCAGCCATAAAAAGAAACGAAATTGAGTTATTTGTAGTGAGGTGGATGGACCTAGAGTCTGTCATACAGAGTGAAATAAGTCAGAAAGAGAAAAACAAATACCATATGCTAACACATATATATGGAATCTTAAAAAAAAATGGTCATGAAGAACCTAGGGGAAGGACAGGAATAAAGACACAGACCTACTAAAGAATGGACTTGAGGATACAAGTCCATTTTGTCACAACTGGGACAAAGTGAGAGAGTGGCATGGACACATATACACTACCAAACGTAAAATAGATAGGTAGTGGGAAGCAGCCACATAGCACAGGGAGATCAGCTCAGTGCTTTGTGACCACCTAGAGGGGTGGGATAGGGAGGGTGGGAGGGAGGGAGACGCAAGAGGGAAGAGATATGGGGACATATGTATATGTATAACTGATTCACTTTGTTATAAAGCAGAAACTAACACACCATTGTAAAGCAATTATACTCCAATAAAGATGTTTACGAAAAAAAAAAAAGATCAAGTGTGAGAGTTCCAGTGTCTTTCTCTCTATTCATACACCAATCATGACGCAATTCACTAGAGCTGGCTTAGTGAATGGGGCAACACGCGGGGAAGTCCAAAGGCTCTTTCCCCACCGCATATAAAAATTCTATAGTAATTTCCCTGACCCGCACCCCCGCTCCTTCCCACAGTAAAGCTCAGAGGTGACTTTCTTTTCCTCTATCTGTTTATAAGAATCACTGTGTACTTTTCAACACTCTCCTTTGTAAGGGTTCTCTATTTTTTCCTCGAGTCAAAAGTGATGCCAAATTATCACTACAGTATCTTGGCTCTTCTGATCCCCAATCAGCATTTCCCCTCCCCTGGTTGATAGTGACATTTTCTACTACAAAAAAATTTCCAAGCAAAAATTGGGTTAGACTAGAATAAATATGAGTCACAGCTGAACATGAACTGAAACAGCAAATGTGCTGGTGAAATCCCTCCCTTAAAAACTATCCTTAAGGGCTTCCCTGGTGGCGCGGTGGTTGAGAGTCTGCCTGCCGATGCAGGGGACACGGGTTCGTGCCCCACTCTGGGAAGATCCCACATGCCACGGAGTGGCTGGGCCCGTGAGCCATGGCCGCTGAGCCTGCGCGTCCGGAGCCTGTGCTCCGCAACAGGAGAGGCCACAACAGTGAGAGGCCCGCGTACCCCAAAAAAAAAAAAAAAAAAACAACTATCCTTAAAAATGATAAACATGGTGACCTATGCAACAACCTGGATATCAACTTTTTGTTGCTGTTTTGCTTTTTGCTGTGAACTAGTTCAGCATGCTCTGCTTGTCCTGCACCAAGGATGCTTCCATGACAACTTAGAAGGCAGGACCACGATGCACCGTCCTAGGAAGACTGGGCTCCGAATGATGTGGAACAATCAACTAGGGGCATTTCATCTTCAGATCTGGTACGTATGAGGTGCACTGGTCAGTCGATATGTGGTGAGACTAAGGAAAATGTAGGTGCCTGGCAAAAAATCCACCAAAGCCATAACTGGATTTAAGTGGAAGTTAATTTTGAACTCTACCAGACTCACTTTAACTTTTAACAAGATATATTTAAAGGAAGTATTTTCTAAATACAATATCAAGAAGCTTTATGAGGAAATCTTAAAACTATGACTCTCTCTAAAGTCTTACACATTCTTTCCTGTTCAAAAGGTCATCACTGCTAAGGTATGACGGGGTTACGTAAGCCTGTCAATGAGAGATACAGTGAGTGAATGCAGCCTGGAGCAGAGCACAGTTATAATAGCCCAGTAAGTGAGACAGTACTCTCCCAAGCTCCCAACACGTAAAGGGGCAAGAATTCACTCAATTTGGCTGTAGTTTCAGGAACATCTGTAAAACATTTCCCCCTAATCCCAGTAATTTCTATACTTGTGATCTACCAGTAATATTCTATTCATTTGTTCCCCTGTCAGAAAAGTTAGGCCAAGAAAGCCAAAAGAGATTTAAATGTAAAACACTTAAGCCAATGAGAGCAGAGTTGATCATTCACTTTTATCTGGGCTTTTGCAGATAAGACACACATCTGAAACAAAGCACAGAATGCTCCCCAAACTCTACTCCTGCTTTTATCTTTTGATGTTGCAAGAACTCCAATGGGTCACCATGCAGTGGTAACTTTCGGGAAAAAAAAAAAAAAAAAAAAAAAAAAAATTCCTTGGGAGGAGTTAAGTCCTAGCTCTTCAAAGCTAATTAGAACCACACCACATAGCACTGTTTAGCACGCTGCTAGATGTTAAGCTTTCATCCTCTTCAAGATGTTATGTTAAGCTATGATGTTAAGCTTTCATCCTCTTCAAGAGACAATTCAATTTCTCATCTTCTAGTTACACACCAGTCACTCAGAACACAAATCCAGCCTCCAATTTAGAAAAAGAAGGCCAAGAACTACCCATAGCTGCAGCCACCACCATTACCATCACTATTCACCACGCTCTCCATCCCTTTTTCAGTAGAAAAGACAAGACAGAAGAGGCAGTGGCTTCCTCTTCATTCTCCTTTCAGGGTCTTCCATGTTAGAAACCCTGCCATTTTCCCCAACTCCAAAATAATCTCAGTGTTTCTGTGGAAAAAGTTGAAAAATGGCTCCAGCACAGGTCAAGGTAGAAGGTACTTTGCACAGAAGGTTGTGTCGGGCGTCTATACTAGGAGGCCCAGCTGTGGTGCTACCTATCTAACTCCCAGCCAGATTTACTTTCCACAATCCAAATTCAGTAACAAAAGATTTGGTGGGAGAGTGTAGACGTAGACAAAGTGGGAAGAAAAACCAAGTTCATTACAAAAAAAATTTTTTTAAGAAGAATAAAAGTGACAGGCCTGTATATAGTTCAAAGATGGCTTTCGCACAGACACAGAGAAAGCCTCATTGTCTAGATCAGGCCAATTGCTGACAGCTCTAGAGAAAGCCAGAGGTAAAGAAATTGTAGCCTATCACCTAGGAGAAAGAAGATTTTCAGGGCCTCCTCTGTCAAAATGAAATCAAAATCAACGTTCCAAAAAAGTTTCACAGAAAAAGGCCAAATGAAATGTGTAATTTCTCAACTCAACCACAGCAGACCTTCACTCCACACTGAGATATCTAGAGTTGCAGTCTAAGATTATTTTATCTTTAAAAGATAAACGGACAATCATTCTTAACGTGTTTTAGTAAGTGACTGTAATTCAGAATCATCAAGAAAAGAATTCTGAACTAGCACATTTAGGGGTCCCCTATCCCCAAAGATGAGAGCTTTACTTAATCACTTCATCAGTATCATCCTGAAATTTCAGTTTGATGACAATTTTTCCAAGCACCAAATATGTGCCAAGTACAATGTCTGGCAATGCAGAGAACACCAAGATAAAACAAGCTTCTGCCTCAAACAAAGTTATCACGGGAGTGGGGAGTTGGGAAAGTGGAGAAGGAAGCCGGCTCTACTTCTAACACAGGAAGAACACAGGAAGTGCCACGCAAAAGGCCAAAGTACTACAGAGCATAAAGTACCACTGAGGAAAGAGAAAGCATCTTCTAGTGCAGGGAGGGGGCAGAGAGAAGGCTCTGACATGGCAGCATAAAGAAAGTTAACACCGGGCTTCCCTGGTGGCGCAGTGGTTGAGAGTCCGCCTGCCGATGCAGGGGGCACGGGTTCGTGCCCCGGTCCGGGAAGCCAAACCAGCTCTACAACAAATGCTAAAGGAACTTCCCTAAGTGGGAAACAAAAGAGAAGAAAAAGACCTACAAAACAAATCCAAAACAATTAAGAAAATGGTAATAGGAACATTCATATCGATAATTACCTTAAATGTGACTGGATTAAATGTTCTAACCAAAAGACACAGGCTTGCCGCCCCGGTAACAAAAAAAAAAAAAAAAAAAAAAGAAAGTTAACACTTGAGGAGCATCAGGAAGGAAAGGTAGGATGTCAACAGGCAGAACGAGGTGTGTTCGTGGAACCATCCATTCTGGTAGAGCAGTGATTCTTAGACTCTTTAATTTTGTGAATTAGTAAAATCTTCAGGAAAAAAAAAAAGGGTAGTTGTAGGGAGAATGAAAGAAGTTAAAAGACGGAACATACTAAGCTAGGAACTGTGTATTCCATAAAATTTGCTTGGGGAGAAAACTGGACTGGAAAGATTTTTCTCCCTCAGAGAAACAAAACAGCAAGAATTCTATTGCATTTTTTATTTTGCAAATGATAATGAAATAAATAATGGCTATCTATTAGCCTCGTCATTTTATAAAGGAGCATTTGCATTCCAAAAATGTAGGAAGCACATCATCTCAGAAACTTAAAAATGGCATTCCTTCTCATGCAAGGGCAGCTAGTAACCTTACACTGGTCAGGTGAACACTTGGTCACTGCCCACCGGCTACCTCTGTTTAGTAGGAGTCTGTGGGTTAGAGTCTAGGACTCCTGTAAGGAGCTGAAGGAAATACAGGTGAAGCCACATGGTAGGGATTTGGAATGGTAGACTGAGGAAGATATATTCAATTTGGCAAAGTGAAGAAATAAGACTTTTTCGGGGAGGGGTTAGGGATTAACATCATGTATAATCAGGGCTATGCTCCACAATTAATTTGATCAAAATGTGTGGGATGGAACGGAGCGGGTAGGGGGGTGCTGCTGCCCAAGTGAGACTGGAAGTGCTCAGGCCACCTAGGAGAATATTGCAAAGTCCAGGTGAGAGGCGTTGAGGGCCTAAAGCAGGGTGCTGGAAGAATGGAAAGGACTTAGCAACAGATTACATATATTGAATAGGATTTGAGGAAAAGGACAGAGTTAAAGAGATTTCCAGATTTTGAACCTAGATACATGAAAAAAAAAAATGACAGTAGTGTCAACAGATATATGAAAATTCGTGAAAGGGTACTAGATCTAGGGGACTAGATAAGAGGAGGAAATGAATTCATGCTGCGATGGGACATACAGGGCAGGAGTTTGGGAAAGGGTGGGGACATGAGACAGGACGCTGGAGAGTCAGACCTGGAAGGCTTGGAAGGGGACAAGCTTACCTCCTTCTTCACTTGGGCATGTCTGAACCCTCACTACATGCCAGGCACTGTACTAGGTGCTACAGATATGCTGTAGACCAGCAGACCTGGGACCTGCACTCATGGACCTCCAATCTGGCAGGAAAGACCAACGTTCATGCAGCAATCACACAGGCAGTTGTGATTACAACTTGCATTAGAATGTCTAATTTTCAAAAGAGGAAAAAGGAAAAAAAAATAGAGAACAGATACTTGGAAAATGACTTCAATTAAAAAGCAAAATGAGACTCTGCCACTGGAACCAGAAGACAGTTAGTAGGAAACAAATTGAGCAGACAATTCCTGGAAGCTGGTGGAGGAAGAGTTTCAGGGAACAAGTGACAAACGGTGCCAAGTGCTGCTGAGAGGCCAAGGGGGATGAGGAATGAGCAAAGGCCACTGGCCTGTTCACTGAGGACAGGACAACCTGAGCGCAGTGTGGAAGCAGGGGGGGCAGGATTTCAAGGCGTTAATGAGTGAGGAGATGGTAGAAAAGTGCAAGTGACAAGACTTCTCTTTCAAGAAGTTAAACGACAAAAGGAAAGGCGATGGGGAGAAAGGTGACCTGAAGAAGGGGTCTTTAAGCAATCTCCTTATCAAAATGGGGATGATTTCTTCAACAGGATTGAAAGCAGAGCAGAAAGGGCCAGCAGAGAAAGAGAAAGAGGAGAGAGAAGATGTAAGAGAGGAGAACGACTGCCAGGGCCCGGCCCCAGGAGTAGGAGGGTATTACATCAAGAACATGAACCAACAGGTCAGCACCGGCTCCTTGGAGAGAAGGGAAAAGGAAACAAGGGGAAGATGAAAATACGCAGAAATTATAATGGCAAGAAAGGATGTTGAGGAAGGTCTTGTTATGGGGTCATGGGGTCTTTGCTGGAAAATAGGGGAAAGGGGGAGACATTTGCTGTGATTTGAGTGAGACATGAACAGCTGGAAAGTGCCACTGGCCACCAACTGTTCATTCATGCTGCAAACATTTACAGAGGTGCCTTCCAGGCACCAAAAACTGCATTTACACATGGGCATAAGTGAAGTCAGCAGGCATTTCTTACTATAGGCAAATACTCTGGGTAAAAGAGAAACAGGTTGATTTTATCACTCTCACATCTAGAAAAAGACCATAAGCAGTAACAGGTGATAATTACACATCCTTTGAAGCTTATGTATGTGCTAATGGATGAGATCTCACTATTACAGGAGCCCAAATCCATTCCTCAGAAGGAAATATATGGTGTTAGTTCATTGATTCCACAGATACTGCATGCCTGAACATCAGACAAATGAGCTCTGAAGAGGTTCCTGTCCTCCAGAAGGTCACCATCAGATGGGATGTCCTGAAAGCTTCCACTCATTCCAACATTTTGGCACATTTGAGTGCTCAGAACATTAACTGAACCAACCCTCACAATCTTTATGCTTCATTAGGAGGTAAGAGTGGCTATCTGAACATTTTTAACAAATACTTTCCTGGATGCAACATGATTTTAGGGAATGGACTGGACCAGAAAGTTCCATGGCATGGTTTTTCAGTGCCATTAAACCCCAAGACGAACTCTCTTCACGGCAGCTTTTAAAATTATAAATTAAATGTGTCACTTCCCTGCACATAACACTACATATGTACTTTCAACTACAGTCACAATAAAAGCTATCCTCCTTACCCCTTCCCCTTCATGACTTGTTCCCTGTCACCTCCTGTACCATCCTTGTGTGTGTGTGTGTGCATGTGTGTGTGTAATTTTTTTTATAATGTTTAAAAACATTTTTAAGCTAGTAAAGAGCATCTCACTTCACCTTCCTGGTCCAAGCAAGCACTGTACAAAACCAAACCCAGTTTTGGCTTTATTCCTACCATGTACATTTAAGCATTCAGTATGTACTAAATATCACAGGGGGGAAAAGGGTTAAAAGGGGGGAAGATCATGCTTTACACTCACACTGACACATTTATTTCCCTAATTCTCTTGATGAGACAGTTTAATAATTAAAAAAATAATAGCATGTAGCAATATTGCAAAAATATGATTAATGACTTTTTTGAGATGAAAGTATCATCGTCCTGATTATTAGGTAAAGAAAAGCCTATTAACTAACTTTCAAGTAGGGTAATTTACTCCATTAAAATCAGCTACGATGTTTCAAGATTTAATGTATTGTTCAAATTCATGTATGCAAACAAACTCATTAAAATTCAGGTGACCTCACTCAGAAACTCACTGCACTTAAAATTCAGGGCCCTAAAAGAGGACATTGAACTGGAATATTTAAATTGAAACATTTGTCCTTTCTAGACAGGGCATTCAACACTGATTTTGTTTTTGTTTTTGTTTTCACCAGAAGGAGGAATTCAAGATGCCTGAGAGTTTGCAGCAGCTAAAAGGTTCTGAAGAACTTGCTGCTTATATCATACTGACATCCTGCACCCAAGGTCAAGGGCTGTGTTGGACACCTCCTAACAACAGCTGAGGGCAAGGACAATCACCTTCACTTTGGAAATGAGTTTAAAGAAATACTTCTCACCCTAGCTTAGTAAAACGCATGTAGTCCTAAACTTTAAGGACTAATTTTCTAGAAAACTAAAGCACACCCCATTAAGCAACCAAAATGTCCCCGTTCATATTTTTTATGGAACTTGTTCTAGCAGGTGTTTCTTAAGTTACCTGGAGAAAAACCAAACCCTCACCACCTACTGACCCTGGCTGCGTGCGAGGCCCTAAGCTAAATGCTTCCCTACAGTAAGTACTTCATTAAACTGCCTCACGCCAATTCTCTGCAGAAGAGGGGACAGGGACCAAGGAGGTTTAAAGGATGTGATGATGTCACCCAGCTGGTAAGGAGTAGTGCCACAGTGCACCTTGCACCACATCACCTCCTTAGAGATAGCTAATCTTTTTTGTGTTTCTCTTTTAATATTTCTGAGTCACTGTTGGGGCAAAAAGGCATAGTGGTTAAAAACAGACTCTGGAACCAGACTGCCTGGATTCAAATTAGGTCTGGTTCCACCACTTACCAGCTGTGTGACACTAAGATGTTATTCAACCACTCTGTGCATCAATTACCTCATTTGGAAAAAGTGGAAATAATAACAGAATGTACCTGAGGGGTTGTTGTGAGAATTAAATGGGTCAATCCATGAAAAATGTTAATTCATGTAAAATGCCTAGAACTGTACCTGATATATAGTAAACACTAGGTAAATGTAAAAGCTCTTATTAAAAGCAAGTGTTAGAACAATGAAGCCCCACAGATCACGAAGGTTCTCTTAGCGAACCCACCCTCAGGGAACCAAGACTGAGTTCACCCACACACAGTCACACACAGACACATCTTTTTGTGTATCTCCCATGTGCCAAAGACATTATGCACACAACAATGCATTTCATTCTCAAAATAAAACATAACAAAATTCCTGCAAGAGAGTCAGTACCCTTCCTTTATCAATAAGGAAAATGGTTAAATAATTCGCCCAAGGCTCTCAAGTAGGAAGCAGCAGAATCAGGATTGGAATTTGAGAGCTTCTGTCTCAAAAGCCCAAGTTCTTTTATCTACACAATGTTATCTTCAGTTCTTACATCTACTTTTCCCATTGTGTTGGTGAGTCCACTGCTATCAATTAGGATCGGAGTTTTGGAAGGGACTTTTGAGTGTATCTAGCACAACATTCCCTGTTTGCTTATGAAGAAAAATGGAAGCCTGGGAGGCTCGCTACTGGCTTGCCTGAAGTCACATAATGAATGCCACCGCCACGGTGCCACGCTGCCGCTTTTTTCTCTTGGATGCTGGTGGCCTGTCCCTAGGAGGCCCCCAGCCCTGCTCCAACGACCACTGTATAAATCAAGAATGCAAAGGCTAAGTTTGGACCCAGGGGCTTCCCCAGTGAGGCAAGTTCATTAGCAAATGGACTTTGTTATATCCAGTTTCGCTGCTTGGACCTTTCCGCTTTCTGGCTTACAGCAGTGTCCTGGAGACTCAGGGTTAGCAAACAAATCAGGTGTCAGTCTGGTCTACAGTGTCACCGTGAATCCGAAGAAAACTGCCGAATGAGGCTTTACAAACAAAACCCAGAGGAGAGACAATTTCACCCTGGAAGAAAGGAAAGGACAGGCTAACAAGAAGTTTTATTTGTCAAGGGAAGGAAGCTCACAATTAAAGCAGCTGTTCCTAGCACACTACAGTCTATCTGAGGCCAACAACATACGTACAAGCATAACAAACCATCGGCCCCATGTGGAGAAGCAATGCTGAGATTTCTCACATAATTAGTTCCCTTTCCACAAAAGAGCTGGATTCACAATTAAACTCTGTCTCCTCCTGCCCCCGTTCTGCTGTGTATATATTTGATTGCTTCCTAAGGCACTGGGTTAGAGGCCAGGAGACAACCTGAAACCACAGTTCACTGACGTCCCAGGCCAACAGGCAACACAATGCATGTTTGTATTAGCTGTTACTGGGCCTTGTCCAGGGAGAGGCTGATTTCACCCTTCCACTCAACATACTTCTCAAGGATTTGCTGGTCAGTTTACACAGTTCTTACAGACCACTGGAAGTGACCGCTAAGGCAGGCTAAGTGCCAGGGCACTGAGTCCCACGGAAAACTTCAGGGCCCATTCTGAGAGGAGCAGGTTGCTGTGGACAGACTACAGTCCAGAACTGAAGTTCAAGACTCAAATCTTGGCTCCTGCACCTACCTACTTGATTGATCAAGAGTCTATGCCCCTCTCAGAACCTTAGCTTCCTTGCCTAGAACAGGAAGACAATCTCTGTCCATGGACGTGATTACTGAGGAGTTTAAACAGAGACGTAAGTGAAAGTACTCTGTAAACAGTAAAGGTCCAAGCAAAGCGAAGGGGCGGCCGAGGAAGTCTGCTTATCTCCTAACTGGTTTCTGTGTGCAAAATCCCCAGTGACTCCCCACTGCTCTCAGGATCTAAGTCCAGACCCCTGAACAGGTGTAAAGTCCCTTCTCAATCTGCCCTCTAATTACCCTTCAACTTGACCTCTTGTCACATGCCCGTCACTTGAGGAGTTCCTCCAGGGGCTGTGACTCCCACACCTGCAGGGGACAGGCCCCCCTCCTAACACTCCACATTCTACCCAACTAACCCATCCTGGGGGCCTGATTTTAACTTCCACGTCACTCCCTCCTAGACGCCCTCCTCTACCTCTCCTCTGTGCTTTCCTAACATCTTACATTAATCCCTTTGAAGCCCTTTTCATCATTGTGTTCAAACTGCCTGGATACTCGCTACTCTTTTCTCCTCTCAATATTTCGTGGACTAAAAAACACTGTTCACTGAATGAGTGAATTTAGTGAAAATAACTTAGTGTCTGACACTAGTAGCCTACTAACAAATCACTACAGTTCCCAACCCCAGCCTCTCCTTTTTACTGATAAGAAAAGAAAGGCCAAAAAAAAAAAAAAATAAGAGGAAAGAAAACAAAGGCCATGAGAAGCTAAAAGACTCGCCTGAAAGCAAATGGCTAATCACCCTAGTCTCATAGTTCAATCTCTGACTTTTCTCCCACAAAATACTTGCTATGTCCAGGTTTTATGCTATACCATCCATGTCTTTCCATAACAAGAGAATTGAAGGTAGAGGAGTTGTAAGAGAAAAGAGGCTTGAAATCAGAAAACTACTGCTCAAGGCCAGGCTCTGTGTGACCTTGAACAATCTCCATGCCTCTGGGTCTCAGGCCCCCCAACCGTCAAACAGAAATTTAGCATCAGCATATACCTAAGAAGCAAAAGGCTTCCTATTATTTTAGTTTATTTCTCACCTACTTCGCCATGTTTTATGTGACAAAAATGAGGTAATCTGAAAATACTTTATACATCTCAAAGAAATATTTTTACAGCTTTCAAGTACAGTTATCCCTTGGTACCTGTGGGGGACTGATGCTAGGACACCCCCGCTCCAAAGAGTATACATACCAAAATCTGCAGATGCTCAAGTCCCTTATATAAAATGGCACAGTATTTGGCATATAACCTATGCATATCCTCCCATATACTTTAAATCATCTCTGTATTACTTACAATACCTAATACAATGTAAATGCTATGTAAATAGATGCTGGCGCGTGGCAAATTCAAGTTTTGCTTTTAACAACTTCCTGGAGTTTTTCTTCCTGAGTATTTTCAATCCAAGTTTGGTTCAATCCTCAGATGTAGAATCTGTGGATGTGGAACCCACAGATACAAAGGGCTGACTATAGTTATTTTTCTGGTGACATTTAGCTTTATTGTTTACACCAAGACATTTCTAAGGACAGGATTCAAAAACATTAAGCAGTCTCTTTGGTACTATAAAAAGTTTAATCAGGGCTTCCCTGGTGGCGCAGTGGTTGAGAATCTGCCTGCTAATGCAGGGGACACGGGTTCGAGCCCTGGTCCGGGAGGATCCCACATGCCATGGAGCAACTGGGCCTGTGCGCCACAACTACTGAGCCTGTGCGTCTGGAGCCTGTGCTCCACAACAAGAGAGGCCGCAATAGTGACAGGCCCGCGCACTGCGATGAAGAGTGGCCCCAGCTTGCCACAACTAGAGAAAGCCCTCGCACAGAAATGAAGACCCAACACAGCAAAAATAAATTAATTAATTAATAAACTCATACCCCCAACATCTTAAAAAAGTTTAATCAAATTACAAGATCAACATAGGCTCAGCTTGAATTAACTAATGCTACTTCTTCCTTCTGTTTTCATGTCATCAAAACCCTAGTGTCTACCTGCAAAAAGAAACCTCCCCACAATCATTAACTGAAAAAGGACAAACCCCTTTTTTCTTTATAGACACTACTTGATTTCATAGACTCACAGAATGCTGCAGCCAGAAGAGACTGAAGACCATCGAAGCCGGAACTTGCCTTTCACAATGAGAAAACAGGCCTGGTCTAACGTCCTTAGGAAGGACTTGTGCCATCACTGATTGGAGACGTGCAACAATTGTTTTTCAGAGTACTATATACTTTATTTTGCAATAACAAGGAGACGACCTGACCAAAAAAATGTGGTAAATCATATAATGAGATTCCAACAGAAAATAAAATACAATGGTGTTTATCGAAGTTGAAGGCTGAAGGGCCAAGACAGAGACACACCTCTGATGATATTTATATATACATGTTTTAAAATTTAACTGTTATGGAATTTTGTGGATGTGAAAGAAATTATTTTGCTTGTTTCGTTAATTTTTCATGCTTCTACAAGACTGGAAATTTTCAAAACAACAGTAAGTAGACAAAATAGGAAATGCACTCACTCAAATTATTTTGCTCATGGACAACATCCTAATCTGTTCATTGCTGGTTATGACTGAGACATGGTTATGACAATTTTTTATTATTTAGTTTTAAACAATGTAAGAAAGCAATGCAGTCAAAAGTCACCATATCTTAGGCAGAAGTTTCTAACTCCTCACCCAACAGTTTACTCCAACTGTTAACAAAAGCAAAAGAGACTGAACAAGTAGTCAAAGAAAGTGATACAGGAGGAGGGTGGAATGCTGTTTTCATTCTGCTCTTCCCAATCCAATCCCCTCTCCCCAAACCCTGATAGGGGTGAGGTGTTAATGGAGAGTGAAATGAGAAAGTGGTCTGAATCATTCCCAAAATAGAACAGTTAACTCTCAATAAAGAATTGTTTTCCATGCCCTCTCAAGATTTTATTCAGAGACCTTAAGAAAAGAAAAAAAAATTCCTTGTTGAAAAACATAAACAGCTATCCCATCCAAATTCATAAGCAACAAATTACAGTAGGGTTAGTCACTGACATCTCACAATGCGAACTATTTTTTTCGTAATGGATTTCGTGTATGAGATTTGCATGAGATTAAACTATTTTGCGATACCTATTCCAGCTGAACGAATATTGCATAGGGTCATAAGAAATGAACTCTTATAATTCAACTTTTAAGTAGACCACCCTATATTTCAGGTCAAAAGTTGATCATACATTTTAGAGACTGCCCTTCTACTTTATACATCAGGAAAATATCTATGAATTATTAAACGAATTACTGCCAAGTTCTTCCCTCAAATATGCAAAATTATGACATGATGTGGGGAAGTCACACCAGTCCCAACTTTGCCAGCAGGAAGCTGTGAAACACGACATACTGCTTGACGACTTTGTGGTTGGTTTTTATCATGATGAGGTGGGATTCCATACCTAACCGAGCTTCTGCTAAGTGCTCTGAAATCCTGCAATGCCTCATGGGACTGCAAGCAGCACTGTCATCCAGCCTGTCTTAGTGACAGCAGGCCTAATCTGATGAACAAGAGGACATGCAGAGCTTTCGCACTTTCTCCTGGGAGCCAAGAATTAAAATTCTGGGCTGAGGAAGATGAGAGCTCCATGGAAAATGTCCAAAGTTTCAGCAACAGGTAAATACCAAACTGCCTACTTAAACTGATGCTGAATGCTACAGGCAAGACAGCAAGAAAATACTTTGTCACAGTGCTGCAAGAACTGGTTCCAAGTTGTTTCCATCACTTTATGTGGCTTCCCTAAGGAAGTCCTAAGTAACTAAGTAACTTAAAAAAAAAAAGCAGTGCAGACATTTCTTCCTCTAAGGACAATCAGGCACCTACTTCCTTTAAGGTTCTTAATAATTCAACACAAAATAAGGAAAATCCCAAAAGTCAAAACTGAACACAGGAAAAGGACACATCTCCAGACACAATGTATCCAATAGGGACTTCCCTGGTGGCTCAGTGGTTAAGAATACACCTGCCAGTGCAGGGGACACTGGTCCAGGAAGATCCCACATGCTGCAGAGCAACTAAGCCCGTGCACCACAACTACTGAGCCTGTGCTCTACAGCCCACGCTCTAGAGCCCATGAGCCACAACTACTGAGCCCGTGTGCCACAACTACTGAAGCTCGCATGCCTAGAGCCAGTGCTCCGCAACAAGAGAAGCCACAGCAATAAGAAGCCCGCGCACCACAACAAAGACCCAATGCAGCCAAAAATAAATAAATTTATTTAAAAAAAAAAAAAAATATATATATATATATATGAAATAGTCATTGACAGATAATGTTTTAATACTGAAATTTAACCATGACACACTGGACAGCAGACACTACATATTCACTTTAGAAAACAGACAGCAGAGACTTCCCTGGTGGTCCAGTGGTAAAGAATCTGCTTTCCAACGCAGGGGACACGGGTTCGATCCCTGGTCAGGGAACTAAGATCCCACATGTTGCGGGGCAAGTAAGCCCGTGCACCACAACTAGAGAGAAGCCAGAGCACTACAACAAAAGATCCTGCATGCCTCATGAAAGATCCCAAATGCCTCAACGAAGATCCCGTGTGTCACGACTAAGACCGACACAGCCAAAAAAAATAAAGAAAAGAAAGAAAAGAAAAGAGAAAGAAAGAGAAAATAGATAGCAAATATGTAGGATGTTGCCATCCACTCTCTCCATCCATTGCCCATGGCCCACATCAGGAATCTATCACAGCCCTCAGTCTTGCTGAGCTCAGACAGGACCTCAGAACTCTATACAACACAGCATGCTGGGAGGCAGCTACCAACCCATCAGCATTGATATTCATGCCGAAGCCCATTTTGTCCCAGCTTTGCATAGTCCTCAACCCCACGATACCAAAATACTGAAACAGATCTTCAGAGAAAGCCACTACATGACAGTTTCAAGACTACCCAAAAACCTTCATTTAAGCCATAAAAAGGTATTTTTCCATATTATGTAATTTCTAAAGGATAATAAGAGCAGAAAACATAACTGCAAACATTAGTTTTACTCTAGACACTATGCTGTTTCACTGAGATACACAAGCGGTTCTATATAATAAATGTTTATATTCATCTTTTTAAAAATAGAATTTGGCTTTATTCAACCCAAACGCCCAGCCCAATTCCAAACCACTCACTACCCCGTCACTCAAACAGTGCTGGGCAGAACACAGACACAAACATAGCTCCATCTGCTAATTAAAACCAGGCATGAAACTGTTAATAGGCATCTGTTGCATTGTTTGAAGCTAATGGGCAAAGACAAAGCTGAAATGGCTCTTCTAAAGCAAACCCAGTGATTTCACTCATTTTCTATTTGGTATTTATGTTAGTGGGGGGTTGGAAGCAGGGTGTTAAACAACTTATTATGGAGACTGAAAGACAAGTGAAATATCTTTCAGAGTCTAAAATATCCCTTTAAAACTGATTATAGAAAGACAGCATTTTACAGTGGGGGAAATACCATTCTTGTACTAAGAATTCAAATTAAGCACTTTTAATCTTGCCTCAGACATCGTCTAGTTATCTAGAATATTATGAAAGATAACAACTACAATTTAAGCAATGCTTTATAGCTCATATAGTGCTCATTCATCCAATTGATTAGTCATTTAATAGAGGCCTTGGAGACTTAAAAGGTGAATAAGATTTGATTCCTGCCGTAGGGAACTCACATCAACCCTGAAAAGTTGGTATAGTATTAGTATACTCTAGTACAGATAAAGGAACTAAGGCCCTAGAAGGACAACTGACTCACTAAAGGCCAGAGATGCAGGAACAGCAGATGTCAGGACAGGAACCCTGATCTGACCCCAGACCTATTGCTCTTAATTGACCATGCAATCTCTCTAACACCAAACATGAACCAAGCCACTACATCGGCTACTTAAATTTCAGAAGATCCATATTATGTTATGTTCCACGATATTACTCACCAGCTAACAGCTACTTCCCATTCCCCACTCCCACCCTCTTCTCATTCTGCTATGAAAACTCCTTCCTGCCGAATTTTCCCACGTAGTCATTCTAACACACACCAGAGTGCTGGTCTCCAGAATGGTCCTGTGTGCAGGCAGGCAGATGTGACCTAGAGCCAGCCATGTCCTCAGGCCACGTTGGCAGCTCCCTGGTCTTCCACTTCTGGTTCCATGGTTCCTTCCAGGTTCAGTTATCAGATCCACTAAAATATCAACTGCTAAATTTTTCCTTGTCTTCAAAGACCAGACATTTTCCTCTAAGACAATATCCAAACCTATCTCTCTGCAGCTTTTCTTAGAGGATCCAAACAATCTTGGTGCTGTTGCCAAGAGAACCTCCTCCCTGGTTTGCTGCCATGCAGAACAGCTGGTGAAGTTCTTTGTTAAAGTACGCTTATTCTTAAGACACATCTAGGTCTGTCTCCAAGACTCAGTTTCCCACTCCCATCCTTGATTTGTTGAATGAATGGCTTTTTGCATTCGCTAGAACGCTAACTGAGGAGATGAGTTTAACCCTTTATGACCAAGTATTAAAATCTTGAAACAGTGTTCTTTTCAAAGCTATCACCTAGATGGGAAGTCTATCGACAACTTTGATAGAAAGGGCCATGGGGCTCTCTCCCTTTCTCCTCTTAGCAGAAGTCCAGGTTCCCAAGCAGACTCTCTGCGGACCCCTCCGTCACCCACCGCCGGTCAGGGCAGTTCTTCATTCTGCATTGGGAGCCTGGAGGAAGACTCTCCCTTCCCTTCCTTTGCCCAGATGCTGAGAATTGGAAAAGCAAAAGCAGATGTGTGGCCCAAAACTGCTCCAAAGAAAGATGAAAACCGCTTAGGTCCTCCTGCCACTGTGGACAGTGATGGGGAGAGTGATAACGCAGACAGTGTTCCTGTGCCCAGTTTCCAGAATTCCTTCAGCCAAGCTATTGAAGCAGGCTTCACGAAACTGGACATGCCAGCTACTTCAGATCCCCTCTCTGAAGAGAAAGGAGGAAGAAAAGAAAAAACAGAAACAGAAGCTCCTGTCCAGCACCTCAGTCGTCCAGACCAAGTGACACTACTGGCCTGGCTACCTTCTCCATCCGGTTTTCTTTTTTCTGTGCTTTTGTTTTGCTGCTGTAATTTTTAAGTATTTGAGTTTGAACAGATTAGCTCTGGGGGGAGGGGGTTTCCACAATGTGAGGGGGAACCAAGAAAATTTTAAATACAGTGTATCTTCCAGCTTCCCGTCTTCACACCAAAATAAAATACTGACACTCACAAAAGGAAAAAAAAAAAAAAAAAAAAAGAAGACAGTGACATTAAAGTAAGGCTTTATGTACAAAATGTTCAATTTGAAGT
The DNA here is from genome assembly GCF_000442215.2 of Lipotes vexillifer. Lineage (NCBI taxonomy): Eukaryota > Metazoa > Chordata > Mammalia > Artiodactyla > Lipotidae > Lipotes > Lipotes vexillifer. The sequence continues at coordinate 37,529 of NW_006794528.1, read as the reverse complement.
TGCCTGTCCCTTACATATTTTTGTTTGAGACGTTGAAACCATGGAAAACAACTATGAAAACTAAAATCTACTTGCACTACATATCTGGATTATGCTCAGCCAAATGTTGATATCATCTTGGATAAAAATGTAAATACGACAAAGTTTGTTTTTCAGTCAATCAGTCTTGATAAAAACTTTGAATTGCTACCAACCAAAAACAGTTTTTAATTTTAAGCTGGGGTCAGCAAACTCTTTCTGTAAAGGAACAGTTAGTAAATATTTTTAAGCTTTGTGGGACATATATGGTGTCTGTTGCATATTCTTTGTTTTGTGTTACTTTTTAATAACCCTTTAAAAAGGTAAAAAACATTCTTCCCTTGTGGACTGCACAAAAACAGGCTGCAGGCTGCAGGCCACATTTGGCCTGTGGGCCATAGTCTGCCAACCCCTAAATGAAAATAAGTGAATCCAAGAAAAAAATGTTAAGGAATAAAAATGTTAGAGAATAAAATGTTAGGCACTAGGCTGCAACAATTATCAGCACACATTAATATGACGTCAGTAGTTATTTTGCACATGGAAGGAATTTTAATGGCAGGATACACTTTGATCTCCTAACGTGAAACTACAGACATAGAAAGGGCAAAGGACAGTTATAACATGCCGAGTTAGCCCATATAAACTCCTATAGGACTCTGAGTTGTATTAGCATTTACTGTTTCCCTAAAGTGATACAGCTACTCCAAATGGGAACACCTTAACTTTCCTCACATAAAAGCAAACGTGCAAAATCGAATTCCTCCCTGGAAAAGATGGTGACTTGAATTTATGGTGGTGATCATACTGATCAGAAATAGCAGCAGCTCAGTCGTGAAAAGTGATCCAGACTTGAATCTGGGGTTTCACTAGAGGCTCTTCTACAGCCAGCTGTGTGATCTTGACAGTATCAACCTAAGCTCAGTTTTCTTACTTATAAAACTGGGCCATGGGCATAAGGTAGATAATTTCTAAGACTCTGCTGTCAAACTATGACTATACTAAATAATAAAACCACTCAGGAAATACCCTAACAGGAAGAAGGGGGCAGGGCAGGGGAGAGACAGTTAAGGGAGGAAGCTTAGACTGTCCTGTTAGAGGACAGGGCTGAGTTTTCTCTTTCTGTTCTCCCAGCACCTTGTTCGGTACAGGCCATTCCAAGACATCGATATGACCTTCACATCAATATTAAAATGTACCCACATCCCATAGGAAATATAATTCAGAGCTACTGTATTACCGTTTCCTAGTTGTCTTAATGCTACATTTTACATACATTTAATTAATCGTTATTAATGATCATGTAAGGGGCTTGGGGAGTCAATCAAAAAATTTTTTATCAGTTCTTAAACGTTTGAACTGAAATGCTAGTTGGTTGTTGGTCCTAGACACTGGGCCTACAACTTCAAATGGATAAAACATCCCTACTCAAAAGTTAAATATTATCTGACTGACATACGAAAAGAGTCCCAACAAGTCAGTTGAAAAACTTGTACCCTCTACCACCCCCAAGAGCAGAAAGGAAATGAGGGGAGCTGGGACATCAGAGAAGATACCAGAACCTTAGATACATGAAAGAAGAAAGCATCTGTGTGACAACTGTTTCTGTAATCAAAATGACTAATTGTCTCCTTCCTTTCATGAATGCAGAACCCCTATCAAAATAGTGTCTAGAGGTGGCAGATGTCCTTTTTTAAAACTACTTAAATTTTAACAAAGCAAAATTAAGACTGTAAATGTATCTCCATGGGAAGAAACAGGCATCCATACATATCTCCCAACACACACACATACACACACACACACACACACACACACACACACAAACCCCATGTATTAAGAAATGCCCATTAAGGAATGGACAATTCCTGGGACGTAGACCTTATCAAGTTTTGTCAGCAATGATGTGGCAGTCAGAAAAGCCCTGGAAACTTCCACACTGAGGTGCCTCAAGAAATAATTATGACTGGGAGGAGATGGACCACCAACTCTCCCCTCAGCAACCTCAGATCACCTGGAAACAGGGGTGATGGCTGGAGGGGGGTAGATATTGCTGCCAGAGATGTGGACACTCCAAGCCTATGTTTGTGATCGGTGTGTGTGGAACTTTTCACTAGAATGATGTTAACATTCACCTTATTTTCCTAGCTTAACTTCAACTCCAAAGCATTAGGTTGTACGTATGTACAGTTTTTGTGCTGTTTGAAGGCAGTGGGCCACCACTTCCCGTCAGAGCTCTGGGGCTAAATGGGATTTCCCCTCCTCCATGTCAACTGAAGACAAAGCTCAGAGCCTCTCTTTACCACATCCACCCCACGGAAAATACAAAGGACAACATGACATGTGAGATTCACCCCATTTAACGTCTACCTCCAGTTCTAAGCTCTTTCAGGACACTTGTTTTCCTGCCTTAATAGCTGCAACCCTCCACAAAACCAAATTTCAATCATTAAAAAAAAAAATTTAAAACTCCACCGAAGAAAGATTGTACTCCTTCAGAGCGAAAGGTAACTTTTCAAAGCTACTATTGTAAAAGGAAGCAGGCACCCTCACAGAAAACGTGGGGCAAAAATTAAGACCAAAAAAGAGGAAACTAATAAAACTATTACAAACAAGCAAAAGTCATTTAAGGAGCTTAATGGAAACAGCATCAGTGAGATTCAGTCACTTTCGATGCAGGGGAATACTTCTGGGAGGGTCACTCATAGAACGGACAAAAGGCGACCCACTCGACTTGTTAGAAACCGTCCTTTACCATCTGGACTGCAGTGTGCATTCAACAATGAAAAAGGGTTATGGGGTTTTGAAATGAGCACCAGCATCAAAAATTAACGCCTTTTGGTTGCCGCAACAGCTCCCATCAAATCTCTTAGGAATATACTTGAGACACGACATTTAAAATCTGCTTCCTCCGAAGAGAAAAAGTCCCACTCAAGAATGACTGCCAAGAACTTGCAACTCAAACTTCCCTAAGCCCAGACATCATAACACCCATGAGGTTTCAGACCACTCAATCCATATGAAAGACGCCAGAACAAACAAACCACAGCCTTTCCTAGTGCTTGGCTGAAGAGTGCTCTATACCCCAATATTCTTCTTTTATAAACGATAAATTATCCTTAAAACATAACTCATTACCATAGCACTAGCCTCCTAATAATCCCAGCAATTCATGGCGAAATACACTGTAAGAACCATTTGAAAGATGCTTAAGTGAGCCGCTATGAGAAGCCATGACATTATCCAGACAACCAAGAGCTAAGATTCTTAAGGTACTTAATTAACAGCAGCTATTTAACAAGGGAAATGATGTTGAGCTTAAAACCAGCTCTGATTTGCTCTTCTTCAGGTTTACGTTGAGTTAGAGATCTCGTTACCTGACCAGAGTCTTCCAAAAGTAGGAAAGACAGCTGCCAGCCAAGACCAGAAAAATCAGAATCAATTGAAAGTAACTGAGGGGTATATTGCATGTTGTGATTCGTCTAGCAAGTAATAATTAAAACCAAAGGAAAATATACAGGGAGGCAGGCAGAATGTAAGATCAATTCCCCAGCTGAGGATTATTAAACCTTCAAGACTAAGAACTTTAAAAATTGAGAAGTGCTGTGGCACAGGAGATAGTAAAGGAATGAACCACATTTTCCTGACCACACCATTCCCAAAGTCACCCATCCTCTTAACACCCCTTAACACTCACAGAACAATTTAATGCTCCATAGACAGTATCTCATTATTAGTCACTTTTTGCTCTTTCTCCTGAACTTGATCCAAAGGGAGTAAAGAGAGAGAAAATGGTAACCAGTGCTCCCAGTTACTGGAGAAAGTCCTACTTTCCATTTCCTCTCCCTTTCCCATCTTCTCTCTTCTCTGCTCAACCTCTCTACTGTATATTCTGCTTCCCTTTTTCCTTTCTATTTCACAGCCAGCTCTCCTTTACTTTCTCCACCAAGTATCCTCATTCCGTCCTCTGGCCCCCTGAACTCATCTTCTACCTGCAATTTTCTTCTGCCCCCTCCCATGATATCTATGACCAGACTTCTTGTAGCCAGTGCCCCTCATCCCTTACCTCCTGATCACTCATTCCTCCGAACTCCTTCCGGATTCCCGGGTTCTCACCTCTCTTGTCCCTTGTGTCCTCTGTCCTTTACTTCACGGACCTCCCATTCCCATTCCCCCAACCCTTCATTTCCCCCTTCACATTTCCTTCCTCTTTCCTGTCTTTTAATCCATTTCACACCCACTATTCCCTTCTCTCTCTCCATGAGATTTCCTGTGTCCCCCCACTCTGTCCCTCTCAGACCCCTCCCTGTCACACCCCCAACCCTCTCATTTCTCTCAACACCCTTAGTCCTTGTTCTTCTGGTTCCTCCTCCCCTTCCTTTGCCCCCAAGTTCCTCCTTTCAACCGCCCGCCCCCCCAGCCTCACGTCCCCACCGGCCCCCCCTCCCTCATGCCTTCACCCTCTCCCACTGCCCTCGCAGCCCTGCTGTCCCCGGGGTCCCTTCCCTGGGGCTCCCAAGCCCTCCCACCGCTCTCTCCCGGCCCCCTCGCACCCGCTCCCCATTTCTCACTCCCCGTCCCCGGCCGCGGCCCCTCCCTCACCGATGGTGGAGATGAAGGTGGTGTTGAAGGCGTCCTCGGAAAAGCGGAATAGGAGGCAGGTCTTGCCCACCCCCGAGTCGCCGATCAGCAGCAGCTTGAACAGATAATCATACGTCTTCGCCATCTTCTCGCTCCGGCCCTCTGACCGCGGAGCAAGAGGAGCGGCGGAGAGAGGCGGGGAGGGGGCCGCGGGCGAGGGGGCGTGCCCGCTGAGCCGCCGCCGCTCGCCCCGCCCCGCTCCCCGCCCCTTTCCTCGGAGAAGGCCTGCGCGCCCCGCCCCGCATGGCCAATCCGCGGAGGCTTCGTCATCACCGCCCGCGCCCCAGTGTTTGGTGGGGCTTGTAGTTCCTTTGAGGGGCTTCGGGCGTGCCCGGGGCAGGCTGTCCCCGCGGCCCCAAAGGATAAAAGAAGAGCCGCTCTGGGCCGGGTGATCGGGGATTAGGCGTTTCCACTCGAGGTAGGCAGGGAGGGCCGGTTTCCAACTCTGCGTGTCCTACCACCGGAACTTAACTTCGTCGTTTCTTTGTGTGCTGGTGCCTTTCAAATCCAGGACCTCGGAATCTGAGTCCAGCCGATCCCACATCTCTTCCACCGCGACCCGCAGCTGAGATGCTTTCTTTCCTTCCCGCTGCCCTGGCGCAGGCTGTGGATTATCTGCAGAGTGCCTTACCTGGCTTCTCCTCCAGCTCCTGCCCAGCACCACGTCTGAGCCCCCTCCCGCAGCCCGTCAGTTACGGAGCTCGAAAAGAATGATTGCGGTGCTCACTTGAACCCCACTCCTGTTCTCTTCTTCACGCCTCCAGAGCAGAGCGAAATACAGTGGGTATTTTAGAGGATCTGCTACGCAGACCGCTCATCTCCTCCCGCAGGAAGATGGACAAAAAGTCTGGGAATTGACATTTTCAAGGCTTGTGCTGCAGGCCTGTGCCCTATAAAACTGCAAGCATTCATGCGAGGCAGGAACTATGACCGTGGGAATCTGGAGGATAAGATTTGGATTTTGTCTTGGCTCAGCTGCTTAATAGCACATAGGCTTTCTGAACCTCAGTTTTCTCACCTCTAAAATGGGTATAAAACAAGCTGTTTCATAAAGTTGTAGGAAAAATTAAGTGAAATACTGAATGTGAAAGCACTTTGAAATCCTTAAGGCAATGTAGAAAACTGTTAGTGGTGATGGTTACCTTCTTCAACCCTCTGTAGGCTCTCACTTTTATGGATAACAAATGGGGGAAAAGCAGCATTCTGTTATACTCAATTTAATCCTTTATTTCTTGCCTTAGACTATTCTTTGTTTTGTGGATGTATGATTCAGGCCTCTTTCAGTCACTAGGGGCAGAAACCCAACCATATCATGCTCTCATGAAAGGGGGATTTAATGGCTCAGGTAAAGCAGAAGGGCAAGCAAATAGCTAAGGAGGTCTGGGACCAGAAGCTCTATCCATTCAGGGCTCTCTGTCTCTCATCTCTTCTCCCTTGTAATTTCTAACATGTCAAATACCAACAAAAGCTTTTTAGAGTCCTCAATAATTTTTAAGAGGATTAAGGGTTCCTGAGGCCAAAACATATGAGAACCACAGTCTATGGTTCTTAGGTCTAAGGAAACACTTTTTGGAAGGTTAGAGAAGGTTATTAAGGGAACCAGTGGACTCAACCATTAGTAGACTAAGGAGAAAACTTGGACAGTTAGTTGAACAAGACAGCAGGTTTTTCTAAAACATATCTTGTGTGCCTTGTGACTTTATGTTCAATGCCAGTGATATTCCATTCTTCATCTTGTTAAAAGACAAGAAAGACGAGAAAATTCAGTTGGGCCTAGTAGCTGCTTTCACCTTCTATGTGAAAAAAAAAAAAAAGATAAAATGTGTCATTAACTCACACTTCTTAATCATACAGTACCCAGAGGGTTGCTGCTAATCTAATGTCTAATTTCTAGAGTCCACTTGATGGGAACAGATCTCTAAGAAGGTCAGAGTCACAGTTTCTATCCCCTAATGAGGAGGGATTCTGTCCTCTGGCACAGGCTGAGCCTCCTTGTCCCAGCCAGTTCTTGGGCAAGTCTGTGAACTTGGCCTCAGCCAGGGCTGAACAAATGTAGACAGCACCTTCCTCTTCATTTGGAAAAGAAGTGAAAAAAATCTTCAAAGACCACTGGAATCCTCTTTCTTCTGTAAAACGTGTACTGATTAAAATAACTTTTAGTTCCACTACCTGCATGCAACTACTGGCATTCTCTCTCTGTATGAATAAGAACACACTGATGTGGCAAAGAAGTTCATAAGAGAAGCTAGGGTTAGGAATTTTAAAGTCCCTAAGTTTCCTTAGGGGAATTTTGTTAACTGATGGGAATTAAAAATTTTTTTGTCTTGTTTTCACTTCCCTGGCTTTTCTCTATTAGCAAGTGTGTATAACATTTGGGACTTTCTAGCTGATCAGTCTGTATATCACTGTTGAACCATTCAAGCATTTTGATATACTGACACTACTTCAAGAAGGATCCAATTTTTTCCCTTTTGTGAATTATGAATTTTCATATTTTGTATAACAACATGTTACTTAGAGATCAGATTTGGGTGGTAGTAACTACTATTTAATCAAGGCACTTTGCTCAAAAGACTGGACAATAAGTGTATTTGTAGACCTAAGGGTCCCACAGATCACAGGTTGCTGGCTGCCACTTTCTTTTCTTTCTACCAGTGGCACGTTACTATGTTCTGAGAAAACCACATCAATACTTTTTTGCCAGTTGCCCAAACCCACCCTTAAAATGCTATGTCACTGCAGATACTAAGCAGACCAGCACTTTCAATTTAATTCTGTAAATGTTTATTGAAGCCTTTGATAAGTTTAACATGTACATGGCAGCTTGACTTAACAGGAATCTAGCTGTCCAAGGAGTTTACCCTCTGTGGTTTTTGTCAGGCCACTACTCTTTTCCTCCTGCTTTTGGGCAGCCACTCCTTCCCCTCTGGTGGCTGTGAATCATGGTACTTTATTCCTTCAGCCACAGAGGTGGGCATATGGCCAGGCTAGGTCAAACTGAGTTCTTACCCGTGAATTTTCTAGGAAGGTGGGGTGATGACGATGAAAGGAGGTCTCGCTGATGTGAGGTCTTCGTGAGCTTCAGGCTGGTTGATCAGAATGTAGTTCACTTTCCTGTATTATTTTGTTGCTGCCCTCCTCTATATGGTTACTTTGTCCTCAGTCTGGCTTTCCTCATGGTAGCAAGCAGGACTGCCATGTTGCACAATTCCAAGAGCCATTATTCACTTCTTACAGTAGTTTATTCATCCTGGGGGTCTTTAACCCCCAAGAATCTACAAACACATTCTTGAGGGGCTGTGTGTTCTCTAGGCAAATTTTCAAATTAATTCAAGCATTCCTTAACTGGTTTAAATTGTTCCAAGACACTTGAATGCGAGAAATGTCACCTTTCTTAATTGCTTAAGTGAAATTAAACTTGGCTGAGACCCCTACTCCTCAAGGGCTGGCAAAACTGGTACCAAACGTTATTGGGACTTGTCCTCCCCTTAACTGTATCCTACAAGAATCCAGGTGCTTACATGGTCCTGAAAAATTAGGGACAAAGCAACCTCTGGTTGTCAGTCTGTACCCATCAGTGCTGATGCTTCTGTCCAACCACCCTTGGGTTCTGGTCCTCTGCCATCTGTTGAGCACAGCTGTCCTGGTAGGCTACAGAGATGTCCTTCATGGTGATTATTTTCAATGACTGATGACTCAGTCATCGAATAAGTTCTCTCTCTGTTATCTAAAGTTTGTGTACTTCTTTGTCTTCTCCCTTAAAACTTGAGCCTTTTGAGGAAAGGGACATTGCTGATTTCTGTGTCGCCAGCATGCCTAGAATGATGCCTTACACATAGTAGGTACTCAGTTGTTGAACGAATGAATGAACATTTGACTATCATGTTTTGTTTTTTTTTTCCCACACCGCATGGCATGCGGGATCTTAGTTCCCTGACCAGGGAAAGAACCTGTGCCCCCTGCAATGGAAGCACAGAGTCTTAACCACTGGACCACCAGGGAAGTCCCCAGTCTAGGTATTTATAAAACATCTGGGACACCTTCAGTTTATTATTTGCTATAAGACCTAGGTATTTTTAGCCTCACCAATACCTTTCTGGCTGTCCTTTACCTTCTATTTATATGTTATTCATTTTGTAAGTATACTGTTTATTGTTGTTTAAAAAATCAGTGTGATTATATATTATTTCTCTAGCTTGTCAAGACCATATTGAATGACAACTCCTCAAAAATGCCAATTTCTCTTATGAACTGTCATCCCAAACCATGCTATTTGTTTAGTGACAATCCAGTGAGATAATTCTACAATTATCTTCATCAGAGAGGGACACACTGTACTCTTTCCACCCACTGATGTTTCCTGAGCAATCATTGGTTGAATAATGTCTACTCAAACAAGCTCACACTGTGAAACCAGCTCAGCAAGGCCTACCTGAAGGATGCAAAGGTATCTGTCATGTGGTCCCTGCCTTCAGTTTGCTTCCCAGGTAATTGAGGGGAGATCCCACAAGCGAAAAGTTCAATGATAAATGGGAGGCAGATATCTGGCAGACACACACTTCATCTATTCTGATGGGTCAGGTGTCTGTTCTGATTGGCTGGCTTTTAATTCGGATTGGTCAGACATCCAATCTGATTGGTCAAGTGCTTATGCCAAACTGATTGTTAAATATTTTGTATATCTCCACTGAATGTAAAAATTAAATAAAAATGACATGATAATACCAAAAAATGGCTACATGAAATTTACTAGAGGGTGGATTGGAAGGAATCTATTCTAATACACTTGTATTATTTCTTTCTCTAATAATAAAGTTTTTGACAATAAAATATGTTAGTGAAATTCATTCCTTTCATTAGCTTGGGCATCGCTATGTAGGATTTTTTGTCAAATAAGGCACATACACAGTAAGTACTATGTGCTTTGGGTAGAGTTTCTTGTTAGAGTGAGTGATTAAAGAAAGCCTTTTGGAACCAACTTTAAAATGGACTTTGATTCAATGGCAAAGTCAAGACGTTATGCAACTCACAATCAGCATCATAAGAGGTATTGAGATACGTGTGGCAGTAAATAATAGAATACTAAATGGCTAAATAATAAAAATATTTAATCATATACTAAAATAATCAGATCTAGAACTAGCGACAGGTGAGTGATTCAGCAGCTCAAATGACATGCCCAGGACCTGGTTTCTCTCTCTTGGTTTCTTAGCAATGCTTCCTCAAAGTAACACTGATTTCAACAGACCAGTCTCATGTGGTTGCAAAATGTCTTGCTGAAACTCCTGGGACACTTAGATTCAAAGAGAGCAGAATGTAAAGAATCCTCTTTCTCAGGAGTTCAAATAAATACCCTAGAATTCAGTTCCATGGGCCCTGACTGCCCTTCCGTGAACCAATCCTAGGGTCCAAGAGAATGGCGTAAGCCAACTGGCTTAAGTCATTCGAGCTGAATATGGGGTCAAACTCACCCTAAATCATAGGATCCTGTTAGAAATAGAGAAGACAGGAGGCAAAAAGGCTGTAGAAGCAACCAATGAAAACTACAACCTGTTTCAGTGTCAAATGCATATAGATATTCATATCGTGTTCAGTTATGTTGAAATTTCTGGAGCGATCATGGGGCTGAATCCAGGAAAATTCTGACTTGTTTTTCTCTTAAACAGATGGATTGATGTTGAACTGGAAAGAAGAGGCAAGAGAGAAATACTGTTTCCTTGAGGAGGCGATGGGTGGTCCAAAGCTAGAATTAACACAGGCACTTAGACACCTGGTCCCTTTTCTACCCCACTTCAGCAACCAGGTAAGGTTAAACACTTTGATAGCCTTGAACTTTCTAAATTCTCTATCAGGCCCTGACAAGCCTGTCCTGGGATTTTGTAATGGAAGGAAGATTGGACAAAGCATCAGGTGACCTGGGTTCCATTCCTAGCTCTGCCCCTAACTAGCTCTGTGACCTAAAAGAAGGACAACAACCCTTCTGTGCCTCAGTTTCCTCATTTGTAAAATGAAAGAGGCTGGACTAGAGAATCCATTTCTGTCTATAAAATCCTTTGGCTCTTGAACCCAAGCTCCTAACAGATATCCTGAGATCTGCCTTAGGGGTTATGGTCTTACAGACTTTGGTCTCCAAGGCCAACTAAACACCCTAGTGAATTGAGGAGATTCATCAACAGGCCTAGGAGGCCTTGGAGGCCAGGCAGAGTGTGGGGCTGGAAAGGAGCCCAAGACACCTAGTTCCTTATTCTAAAAAGCATTCAGTTCACCCTATGACTCAGTTATCAGTACTTCTCTCTTTCCAGGGAGTGCAAAGTTTCAGTCCTTTCTGTGACGAGAACAAGTTACTGGGTTGCCAACAACTTATTGGATTGCCAATCTACAGGATGAAGAGAAAAATGAAATTCTCCTTTGTATCTTGAGCCATATTCAATCAGATTCCTGCCTCCAATTCCTGCTTAATATGGATAATCATTTCTTGAATAACCTTAAACACAGATTTCACTCCCACCACCAATTTAACAGCAGCAAGGGCTTATAAAACGGAGTTTATCAGGGAGCACGGTGAATGCTCCCAAACCTGTGATAAAACACCCTATCACTCTTGAAATTTTTGCTCTTGCTGTTCAGGCAGAACTGAAGAATTAACATGAAATCAAGCAGATCTCTTTGATTACTCATTTTTAAGATTTACAATTAAAAATTATGGTACAATCTAATAGAATGCTGAAGAAATAAGGCTGAATAGGTAATTCTTTGGGGCCAGGATGAATATTCAGATTAAGAAGAACTGTTAATGAAATCCCAATCACATAGTAATTTCCCTCCTATTACTTTCTGAAACTCAAGTAGCTGTATGGCCTAATTAGGCCTGTTTGGGGGATTATCACAACATTTTATTTCTGCAGTGAGTGACATCACTCGGCGTTTAATATTCATTGAGGCTTTTACGAAACAGAGAGGTTTCCATATGTCTCTAGAGCAAATCATTTGTGTTTGCCATCTGCTACTCAAGAGTAGTTTTATAGACAAAGAATGCAAATCGCTTGGTTCTTTAATTACTTTGGGGTTAGGCTATACTACAGTTGGGATTGTGGGACAGCCAATTCACTGCTAGGAGAATACTGTTGTTTGCTTAGCCACCAACTTAAAGAATTCTTTTCAAGCAAATGGCATGAAAAGAAATTGAAGCCTAAAATTATCTTTGTCCTTTTAAGTAGAGGCAAAGACCATTGTGAAGTGATGTGTGAGGCTTTTTTGAGTTGGCATTAAGGAGACCCTACCAGAGCACAGGACATTGAGGTCAGTGTAGCAAGCATCGGTTCTCTTTTCTTAGTTCTGACACCAAAGGAATATATGACTCAGTACTTAAAAAAAAAAAGCCAAGGATCTCCTTGAGCTCAGTATCAAAAAAAAGATAATTTACTCTTAGTCACCCAGGAGCTAATTACCTTGGCTTTGGACTCAGTGCCATTTGTTTCTCCTTCCCCCATTCTCATTAGCTTCTTGAACTGTGGATAATTCTCTGCTCAGTAGCATCTCTACCAGCCTATGGACACACACCATTAGTTTTGCTTCATCAGGAGTAACTTCAAACAACAGAGTTTTACCAAAAGTGGAAACCCTGGAGCTTTAAGGTTATCTGTAGATTTCAATTACTGATGCTTTTTCTAAACTTCCTCACAGTAAAATTTCATTCACTGCGATTGTTAGCACATGGAATGTGAAAAATTGGCAACTGAAAGGGACCTAGTTTGGCCATTGACTAGCTATGAGATCTTAACCTCATGGCCCTCTGATTTCTAAGACTATTTTCTGCTTTAAGATGCTATAAAATCAATGTGTTTAAGAGATCATTTATTCTAATGTTTCCAAAGTTTGTACCTCAGAATACTAAGTGAATCAGCAGATGTTAGTAGGTGAAACTAGAAGAGAGGGTTTCATGGTCAAACTCGTTTGAGAAATGCTGCTATCAAAGTGTTTTGAAGGTACAGCTTCTCCGAACCCTTCATATGCTGCTGTGCCTTGTGACTCTCCACCCCTGGGTGTGGTGGGCAGCTTTACCAACACTGCTGCCCCAGGCTGCCTTTTTTTTTTTTTTTTTTTTTTTTTTTTTGCGGTACGCGCGGGCCTCTCACTGCTGTGGCCTCTCCCGTTGCGGAGCACAGGCTCTGGACGCGCAGGCTCAGCGGCCGTGGCTCACGGGCCTAGCCGCTCCGCGGCATGTGGGATCTTCCCGGACCAGGGTATGAACCCGTGTCCCCTGCATCGGCAGGCGGACTCTCAACCACTGAGCCACCAGGGAAGCCCCAGGCTGCCTTTTGAAGAAATGTCTTATGGGACCTGTGTTTTGCGGAATTTAATTTGGGAAACTCTGATGTAACTTAAACCCTTAGTTTTAGACATGAAGATCTAAGCTGTAAAGTCCTCCTGTCACAATGAGAATCAGCATGTTTACAAGAAGCTGTCCAGAAGCAAGGCGGTATCCGTTAGCAGAGTGCCTGACACACTGGACTGAGAGCACCTGTCTCTGCCTCCTGGTTTCTCCTGACTCCCAGGGCAGGGCTCCCTCATGCTTCCTCTGTCACCATCACACCCACAAAAAGGCCAGCCAAGGGGTGGGGGCAATGTGATGGCTGTTCCCTTCCTGCCTGGGGCTTTACCCTCAAGTCCTGGGGGACTGGCAGATATTGTACTAACTGAAATGAAAATCATTTTATGTGCAGAAGCAAATTCACCCAGAATTCTGAAAGTGCAAAAGACTAGATCCTTAAAGGAACATTCTGGATGCTGTGTTTTTCAGAAAAAAAGGCGAATGTTAAGTAATTAAGCTAACATTCGCGTTCTTTCTTTTCTATTATTCTATATTTTGAGTGAGTTATAGGATGTGTTAGACAGTCCCATCACGCCCAGGCTAATTTCTTACAGTGACATCTAAAGTTCTGTAAAATGATCTGCACAATAAAATGGTTTTAAAGGTGAATTACTTAAATTTCTGGAGGGCATGAATCATATTTACATTGTATCCCTAATGACTAACGCAGGGTTTGGCATATATCAGGCACATAATGATAAATACGTTTGCATTAATTAGTAGATTATAATCTGATGATTAGGCTTTAATAAAATAATGGTAATAACATATTTTTGTTTGTTTCAAACTAGTATATTTAGAGGTTCCATTTTCACTCCTCAATAGATTTTATGTATCTCTCATATGCTTCTTCACTCATTCGTTCATCTAGTTCTGAAGGGTTACTGTGTGTCGTCTTTTTTTTTTTTTTTTTTTACATCTTTATTGGAGTATAATTGCTTTACAATGGTGTGTTAGTTTCTGCTTTCTGAGTGTCATCTTGATCAGCCAACCATCTTCATAGCAAGATCTGTTGACAAGTCCTGGATTTTCTGCTAGAGCTTCATTAATTTTAGTTACTTCTCCTGATAAGAGAATAGAGTTCACTAGCAGCTTTCACAATTTCCAAAGTACCAAATTCCTCATTTGTTCAATTTTGTCCCAACTTCAGCCAGACTACAGTAAACAACATCTCCCAAAGCTTCCTGTGTAAAATTGCTGATTCGCACTATTCCAACACTGTTTTCTGTTGTTACCCATTCATGTTTGTGAATTTACGCACCAACAGCAGATTGTGGCCGGTGCGCAGTGCCCCGAGGGCGCCCGCCCGCAGTACCCAAGGCAGCGGCGAGCAGGGCGCGTTGGGCGCAGAGATGGCGCGCAGGCTGCAGACCGCGGCCCGCACGCTCCAGAACCATGTTCGCAGGGGCGCAGGGGGTCTCCGTGCAGCATCTAGAGCACCCCGGCCGACGGGGGCAGGGGAGGCCCCTGGTAATAACATATTAATGGTACTAATTAATGATAGCCTACCTTTTCAAAAATCTCAGATACATTCCTTGCCCTGGTTAAGGTTTATAATCAGAAGCTGGTTAACACTCCTTATTTGTAACCTATTTTCATAAACAATTGCACTGTGATGTGGTGTTTCTTTTAGGTAGTAATAAATGGGATCACTTCTATATTTGACTTTAAGACACATGCACATAGACTTAGAATTGGAATGAGTCAGTGGACATCAAGTTCTGTCTTCCAGTCATTACAGAATTCTGCTTTCGTCACTTGGCCTATATTAAACATTCCCAGAGATAAAACACATAATAATAAGCCTGAAGATATATGTGATCCTGGAGGGCCTTCTGAGTTATCAAAGAAGGATTAAGTCATGTTGGTAAATTATAGTATGTGTTCTGTACAGTTGACCCTTGAACAACATGGGCTTGAACTGCATGGGTCCACTTGACATGCAGATTTTTTTTCAATAAATATCCAAAAATATACATATAGAACATCCCGTGCAAGACTTGAAGTAGATAGCCTATCCTTAGGTAAGCATGAGGTGAGTGATATTTAATACGAAATTAATGTTAGTTTTCTTACTGTTTCATAAATTTGCTTTCAAAGAATTACATGACCATATAGTATGCCTCTCTCTCCCTCCCTCTCTCTCTGTCTCTCTCTCGTAACTGGAGAAACTGCATATCTGCCTATCATCACGGGTGTGTGGTTTAAAAAAAAAAATAACAATGTTTCTAATATTGTAGTATGAATATGACTGTAATACCATATGCCATAAAAATGGTATAACCATTCATGTGGGTATATGCTAAGTTACAGTGAAGCAATAGTATCAATTACACTAGGCTACCATAAAGCAGTCATATTGCTCCTTCTTTGTTATCAATGCATGAATCATTTTATCTGTAAATAAATATGGATTTTTTTCACATTATATTTTCATTTTTGATGTCTAGTGTTGTAAGCAGATAGGGTAGGGGGTCCCCAGAGAAAGACAGCCAAGTATGGCTCCTCTTGACATAAGAGAAGCCATTTTTGGCCTAAGCCATTTTGTGATCTAAGTCTGGACACAATGCTTGTCCTTGAACTGGTCTCAGTAATTAATGACCTTAAGGGAACAAAAGAATGCAGGAGCAAATGATTGTTATCAGGCAAGAGAAGTAACAATAGCAAAGGTAATATATCAGTTGTAAAGACTCCCAGTTCTGCTTCAATGGTAAAGATTAGCCTGAAGCACTTTCTTGGGCTGTTTTGTAGAATTTAAACCTCCCTGGAGCACTCAACCACCAGATCAACTGGAACCTAAGGGATGATGCTGTTGACCTTTTCTGACCCTAGTGACTTCAATCAACTAAAGCTTGGACTCTGTCAATCCCCAACTGTATGCTGAATTCTCTGCTCATGCCCCTTCATGAATGAATATGCATGTACCCTCAGCTTAAAACGTCACCAATTTTGGGACTTTCCTGGTGGTCCAGTGGTTAAGAATCTGCCTTCCAATGCAGGGGATGCAGGTTTGATCTTTGGTCAGGGAACTAAGATTCCCATATGCTGCAGGGCAACTAAGCCTGCATGCTCTAGAACCCACACGCCACAACTAGAGAGAAGCCCACGTGCCTCAACGAGGAGCCTGCATGCTGCAACGAAAGATCCTGCATGCCACAGCAAAGATCCCGCATGCTGCAACTAAGACCCAATACAGCCAAAATAAATAAATATTAAAACAAACAAACAAACAACAACAACAACAAAAACTTTGCCAATTTTGCTGTTCAGGGAGACACTGCTTTGGGAAAGATCCCCAGTGCTCTCCTTACTTGCTGCAAGTAACAAATCCTTCCTTCTCCTGATCTTTGGCTTGGTTGTATCTGTTGGCTTGACCCCCACCAAGAGGTCAACACAGTTTTTTGGTAAAAATTTTGGCGACCACGCAGGGACATCTCGCCTAGCCCCTTTGGGTTCTCCCAGTTCTATGTTGCTGGGGACCTGCAGGCAAGGGCACAGGAGAATCCTTCTTGGTGCCTGAGTTGTCAGGTCCATGCACCTCAGCTCACTTATCAGACTCAGAGGCTACTCCAGACATCTTGATCTGGAGGGTCCCTTTGAAGAAGTGAGCGGCATTCACCCAACAAATCAGCTTCTGTCCCCATCTCAACAGGGGAGGAAGAATGACTCAAGAACTGTGCAGTTAATTTTGTCCAGTAAGCCGATAGGGTAGGGGATCCCTGGAGAAAGAGAACCAGGCATGGCTTTCTTGACATAAGAGAAACCATTTTTGGCCTAAGCCATTTTGTTATCTGAGCCTGGCAACAGTACTTGTCCTTGAACAGGTCTCAGTAATAATGATCTTAAGAGAACAAAAGGACAAACGTAGGCAAAAGAAGTAACAATAGCAAAGATAACAAACTGTAAAGACTCCCAGTTCTATTTCAATGGTAAAGACTAGCCTGAAGCACCATCTTGAGCTATTTTGCAAAATTTAAATCCCCCCCTCAGGCGCTCAAGCACCAGATCAACTGGAATCTAAAGGATGATAGGGTTGACTTTTTCTGACCCTCATGACTTCAATCATCTAAAGCTTGGACTCTATCTACCACCTAAGCCCATTTATGAATATGCATGTATGCTTAGCTTAAAAGTTCCCTAATTTTGCTGTTCAGGAAGATACTGCTTTGGGAAAGATCCTCAGTGTTCTCCTTGCTCCAAGTAATAAATCCTTCCTTCTCCTGGTCTTTGGTTTTGTTGTGTCTTTTGACCTGACACCCTCCAAGAGGCAAACCCAGTTTTTCGGTGACAGTCTGGCCAGGTTAGCTTGGACTCTGAGGGCTTCTCAGACAATCCTGACCTCAGGCTTGGGAACCAAGATCCCACAAGCTTCATGGCACGGTTAAAAAAAAAGGAAGAAAGAAAAAAAGGAGCAGTACAATATCAAAGAATAAAAAACAAAATAGTAGAAAGATAAAAAATAATTAGGAAAAATAAAACTATAATTGAAATAACTGCAACAAGTAAAATAAAACCGCAACAGAAAAAAGAAAACAAAAAAGGGGGGAGGGGGAAGAACAAGCCAAAAGGAGAGATCACTAATAAAGTATAAAGAATAAAATAAAATTAGAAAAATAAAAGATTTATTAGGAAAAATAAAAATATAAAAGAATCAACAACAATGAATCAACAAGGTAAAACAAAACCCAATCTAAAAGAGGAAAAAAGAAAAGAAAAAAAAAAGCCTTGCCTATGGGGGTGGAGTTTAGGTGGGGGGTGGAACTTAGGCAGGGGCGGGGTTTAGGGTGAGGCGGGACTTAGGCAGGTGGTGGGGTGACGTTTGAATGTGGGGCGGGGCCTCTGCTTAGGACCTGCGCAGAAGGGGAGAGGCAGCACGTGGAAAGGAGGGCCTCTGGAGTGTGGGGTTCCAGAGTTTGGCGGTAGGGCCCTGAGTGAGGGTGTGTGGGTGGGTTTCACGCTTAGCGCACTTGGAGTGAGCATGTGTCTCCGAGTGTAGAGATAGGGCCCTGGGTGAGGGTGTAGGGGCGGGGCCTGGACTCCGTGCAGCAGGGGGAAGGCTCCGAGGGCAGAGCATTCGGCCCGGGAGAGTGTGGTGTGGTGCCTAAGTGGGCAGGGAAAGCACTGGCCGCGTTCCCTTCCAGTCCTTTGCACCCCTCACCCATCATCTCACCCAGGGTCTCCCCCGTCGCCACTGGACCCCTAACTGTGGGTAGGTCCCGCTGGCTGTAGGAATTCCTTCCCTCCCCCAGCTGCCCCTCAGGGATGCCGGTCCGGGAGGTCAGGCCTTTACTTTTGTTCCCCCTTCCCTCCCTCCCACTCCTTCAGGACCCGCAGCAGGAGGGGGCCTCGGTGGGCAGAGGATCAGGCCCCAGATCTCAGCAGGCTCCTGGGGGCCCAAGTGGGCAGGGGAAGTGTGGCCACGTTCCCTTTTGATCTCTGCCCTCCCAGTGGTCCCCCAATGTCCCCCTTTGGGCATGGGATCCCTTCCCCTCCCCCAGCCGCCCCTCAGGGGCGCCAGTCCCATCCCACCTCCAATTCTTCCCCCACCTTCACTCCCCTCACGCCCCATGTACTACCCGGTCGCTGGGGGTTCCTCCTGTCTCCTTAGGTGTCTGTGGTCCCCCACCGGTGCCTGGTAGGTGCCCTAGTTGTGGAGAGACACGAATTCTGCATCCTCCTAGTATGCCATCTTGACTCCACCCCCCCTTTTGATATTTTTGACAAAATTCCCAAATATCATATTCTTTTTAAAAAAATTTTTGGCCATGCCACACAGTTTGTGGGATCTTAGTTCCCCAACCAGGGACTGAACCTGTGCCCCCTGCAGTGGAAGTGCAGAGTCTTAACCAGTGGCACCAGGGAAGTCCCCCAAATATCAAATTCTAACTGAAGTTCTTTTGACCTCCAGCTAACTATGATGCTTCAGAGGACTCCTGAAGCACCTCAGAGAGAGATATTAAATTAACTAGGATTATTTGGTATGTTAAATTACATGGGAAGCATTGTCAAATGAGTGATAAGCTTTCTCAGGTTATACTGTAGGGATAAATGTTATTAATATATTATTAATATAGACACTCTAGAAATTATATAAAATTTGGATATGTCCTGGTATATAATGTTATCTGTCGTAATTCTAGGTATTATCTTAAAATGTTGTATGTCACAGCAGTAAGCAACATTCTTTGTCAATTACATTGTAATCAGATGTTAATCACGCCTTTTTTTTTTTTTTTTTTTTTTTGCGGTACTCGGGGCCTCTCACTGTTGTGGCCTCTCCCGTTGCGGAGCACAGGCTCCGGACGTGCAGACTCAGCTGGCATGGCTCACAGGCCTAGCCGCTCCGCGGCATGTGGGATCTTCCCGGACTGGGGTACGAACCCGTATCCCCTGCATCGGCAGGCGGACTCTCAACCACTGCGCCACCAGGGAAGCCAAATCACGCCTTTTTAAGTCTTGTCATTTACAGACAGTTATTGTTATACTCTGATGTTTTGCAAAAGTGCTTCATCTTCAAGAAGATTCTTAGGAAGGATGTTTTGATAAGTACAGGTCTCTGATAAATTTCTGATCATACCACTGAACTGGGTAAGAAATTAAAGAATCTTAATGAAAACCTGATGGCTTCATAAAACTGTTAACAAAAAGGATTAGCTATTGAGTGAACTAATGAATATGGTTATAATTTTTATGGTTTTTGTCTAAAATGTTACTGGCTTTTATCTGTGTTTTCCAGATATAAAGAAACCCTTCCGCTCAAGCTAATTATGACTAACAGCAATTTGGTAAATTATACCTTTGGAAGTAAAACAGGAATATTTGTCTTTTTCTTTCTACCTGATCCCTCCAAAAATTAGAAATTCTTAAGTTCCCAGCAGCATTATCAGGTAAATAAAGAAGGCCACCACCTAAAAGGTACAGGAACCTCAAGGTACTTGGGGGACCTTGAAAAGGGCGGAATTCACTCAAATCTATAGATATTTCATGTGAAATCTGTGACAGACCCATGGCATGGCTTTCCTGGCTTTAAGAGACCTTTCAAAAGTTCAATTGAGATTCCTTATGAAAAGCTCTAGCCAAGCCAACTTAAAAGAGCCTAAGTAATCAATTAATCAGACTTATTTTGCAAAATGATTAGTCTTAATTTGGCTATATTTGCTAAAAATGAGGGTAATTTTAGAGAAAAATTATGTTTCAGTGGATACTAAAATCAAGTTTTGTTACCTGAGGTCTGTATTTACTGCCTGAGACTCACCTCCCAGATAGCTACTTATTGTTACATTACATAATTGTAAATTTTAAATGAATTGCTAAAAAGACACTCTAAGTTTGTTTCTGAAGCTTATCACAACAATGTATCTTTAGAAGAAGATCAGATGCCCCATGTCAAGGTCCTATCAAAATTGAATGTTATTGTGTTAGCCATATGTTTGCCCTGATGTTCAGGAGGAAAAGAAAATTATCTAGTGAAGTTATCACAGAGTGTAACTACTCATGACATGTATCACTGCTTGCTTTAAGTCTACTGCTATAAGCACATGTACAACGTTTGTGTTACAATTTGGTACAACGGATAAATGTATATATAACCTACAAAATGCTTCCCCATTAACATACCTCTGAGCCTGTTCACAATATTGATTAACTTCCCCCAATGTGGATAACTAGAAGAATATCTATATATTAACAAAAAGGAGGCTTAGCACAAAGGGACATGATGAACCCAGGGCAGGCAGCAACCACCCTGGCATCAAGGGACAAATATTTTTGTCTATTGAAAGACTTTCAATCAAGAGGGGAAATGATGAAAAAAAATCTTCATATTGAGATATGGGGAAGTCATGCTGGCTTATACATGGTTTAACTTAAACTTTACTGACCAGAATGGCCTGTTTTGTGGCCTATAGAACATGCATTGTACATCTGCTTTGGCCATTGAGGAGAGGAATGCTTTTAGAAATCAAACAAAGAGGGGAATTCCCCGGTGGTCCAGTGGTTAGGACTTGGTGCTTTCCGCTTTCACTGCAGTGGGCCTGGGGTTCAATCCCTGGTCAGGGAACTAAGATCCTGCAAGCTGCATGGTGTGGCCAAAAAAAAAAAAAAAAGAAAGAAAGAAATCAAACAGAGAGGACGTCATCATCACTCACATAGAGGCTTTAACAAAATTTACCCAGCAAGCCTTAACAACAGTAATCAGGCTGTCAGTCTAATGAACTCAGAAGTTTCTATGCGGCTTCCCTGGTGGCGCAGTGGTTGAGAGTCCGCCTGCCGATGCAGGGGACACGGGTTTGTGCCCCGGTCCAGGAGGATCCCACACGCCGCAGCGCGACTGGGCCCGTGAGCCATGGCCGCTGAGCCTGTGCGTCCGGAGCCTGTGCCCCGCAACGGGAGAGGCCACAACAGTGAGAGGCCCGCATACCACAAAAAAAAAGTTTCTATGATGAAAAAGCGGTCCTATAAAACTGCATGGCCCTTGATATTTTAACAGCCTCTCAAGGAGGAACTTATGCTATAATATATACCAAATGCTGTTTTTAATACCTGATGAGTCTTCTAATATAACTCAACTTATGATGCACATGAAAAACCAAATCTCCTCTCTGAATGATCCCCTTCCCAGTTTAGGGAAAATATTGGAAAAATGGTTTGGTTTAGGGGGCTCTTGGCTCAAGTCTGTGCTAACGATGTTGCAAAGTTGCTGTTAACTGTGTCTCCCACTGTGCCTCTTCTACACCTGCTAGAATAATGCTATTCAAGCAAGGTTCAGACACTACTTTGGTGGACTCCAAAACTTACCTAGCTCTAGCAGCAAGAGATTTTCACTCCTCTAACTGAGCTGTCTGGAAGTACATCTTTACAAAACTCAGAAAAGGCTATGCAAGAGCTATCTCATATTTACTTTTATTTAACAACTCCATTAGTGGTTGTGTGAGCAGATAGGGTAGGGGTCCCGGGGGAAAGAGAACCAGGCATGGCTTTCTTGACAAAGAGAAGCCACTTTTGGCCTAAGTCATTTTGTGATCTAAGCCTGGCCACAGTGCTTGTCCTCGAACAGATCTCAGTAATTAATAATCTTAAGGGAACAAAGGAAGCAGGAACAAATGACTGTTACCAGGCAAGAGAAGTAACAATAGCAAAGATAGCAAATCAGCTGTAAAGGCTTCCAGTTCTATTTCAGTGGTAAAGATGAGCCTGAAGCACTCAATCACCAGATCAACCAGAACGTAAAGGATGATGATGTTGACCTTTTCTGACTCTTGTGACTTCAATCAACTAAAGCTTGGACTCTGTCGACCTTTGCCCAATTCTATGCTGAATTCTCCTTGGCTCAAGCCCCTACATAAATATGCATGTACCTTTAGGTTAAGTGGAGACACTTCTTTGGGAAAGATCCCCAGTGTTCTCCTTACTTTTGCTTAAGTCCTTCCTTCTCCTGCTCTTTGGCTTGGTTGTGTCTTTTGGCTCAACACCCACCAGGAGGTGAACCCAGTTTTTGGGTAATAGTGTTAGTTATTTGGATAACATCTACAGTGCTTTGTATCATATAAGACAATATTGATGTAGGTACTGACAGAAGATTCATCTTCTAAACAGACAACATAAACTTACAGTATCAATAAGTATAGTATAGTACTGTAAATTTTTTTCTACTTTATGATTTTCTTAATAAAATTTGCTCTTCTGTAGCTTACTTCATTATAAGAATAGAGTATACATTACATATAGCATACAAAATATATATTAATGGACTGTTTATGTCATCAGTAAGGCTTCCAGTCAACAGTAGGCTTTTAGCAGTATGTTTCAGGGGAGTGAAAAGTTATATGCAGATTTCTGACCATGTGGGGTAGGCACCCCAAGCCCCCACATTGTTCAAGGGTCAACAATATTTTCATTTAATAAAAAAAATTTTTAGCACCTATAATATATAAAGCAACTCTCCAGGTACTATAAGGGTAATAAAGATGAAACTGATCCAGACCATCTCTTCAGAAGCCAATGGTGGTCGACAGATGAATGGATAAAGAAGATGTGGCACATATATACAATGGAATATTACTCAGCCATAAAAAGAAATGAAATTGAGTTGTTCGTAGTGAGGCAGATGGACCTAGAGTCTGTCATACAGAGTGAAGTAAGTCAGAAAGAGAATAACAAATACCGTATGCTAACACATATATATGGAATCTAGAAAAAAAAAGGTTCTGATGAACCTATGGGCAGGACAGGAATAAAGACACAGACATAGAGAATGAACTTCAGGACACCGGGAGGGGGAAGGGTAAGCTGGGAGGAAGTGAGAGAGTAGCATTGATATATATACACTACCAAATGTAAAAGAGATAGCTAGTCGGTGCTTTGTGACCACCTAGAGGGGTGGGATAGGGAGGGTGGGAGGGAAGTGCAAGAGGGAGGGGGTATGGGGATATGTGTATGCATATACCTGATTCACTTTGTTATACAGCAGAAACTAACACAACATTGTAAAGCAATTATACTCCAATAAGGATGGTAAAAAAAAAAAAAAAAAAAGAAGCCGGTGGTGGGACTTCCCTGGTGGTCCAGTGGTTAAGACTCTGCACTGCCAATGCAGGGGGTGCAGGTTCAATCCCTGGTTGGGGAACTAAGATCCCGCATGCCACACAGCGGGGCCAAAAAAAAAAGAGAGAAGCTGATGGCCTTGCAGGGGAGGTGGAGCACACTCGTAAATAATTACAATGCCAGGTAAAATTATGATCTGCCAGGAATGTGCTGTTGTGTTATTTATCGTTCTTTCCAAATTAGTTTATTTTTCTTTCAAAACTGGTAGTCTATAGTTAAGTGATTATCCAGTATACTAGAACTCCCTGTTCCCTAACTATTCTGGATAAATGAAAGGTTACATTCCTCGATATCAGTGACATCAGGTATTACTAGCAGCCATCAGCATTGTCTGAGAGTCATTCTTCTCATTCAATGACAGGACTGTACCATTCCAGCAAGGTCTTATTGACAGCACCACATCACCTTCTTTGGACATACAATTCACCTGAACTGGATGGGCGAGGAGGATGGATCAGATAATGTGGAAACTTGAACTGTGGTGGGGAGGCTGAGGGCATGCCTTCAGGAAGTTGGATACTTGTGTGGGTGGCAACACAAAAGTAGATGGGCCATGTTATCAAGTGACAACCAGAAATGGGGTCAGTATAGGCACGCAGATTGTCCCTGGCTCTACAGAATGGGTCTGTCTGAACAGATAATGGATCTGTGGGGGAGAAGGCTGTAGGGGCAGGAAGAGGACCTGTCTGTCCACTCCACAGATGTGACCACTATGTGATGGTGTGAATTGACTCTTTTATTCTGATTTGGGTTCTATTTTTATCTCCATTTTAAAAGAAAAAAAAAATTAATGTATTAATTTATATAACCACCAACGAAAGATCATTAAGGAAATATGTCCTTCATATATCAGGAATAGTGCTGTCAGAGAAGGTTGGACTAAAGCTTTTGAATCAAGAATCCAGGGCTTCCCTGGAGGCGCAGTGGTTAAGAATCTGCCTGCCAATGCAGGGAACACGGGTTCGAGCCCTGGTCTGGAAAGATCCCACGTGCCGCGGAGCAACTAAGCCCGTGAGGCACAACTACTGAGCCTGCCCATCTAGAGCCTGTGCTCCGCACCAAGAGAAGCCACGACAATGAGAAGCCCGCGCACCGCGATGAAGAGTGGCCCCCGCTCGCCACAACTAGAGAAAGCCCGCACACAGAAAAGAAAACCCAACACAGCCAAAAGTAAATTTAAAAAAATAAAAGTAAAAAAAGAATCCAGAATTCAATGCTGTTACCATTGACATACAGCACAGCCACAAATTAGCATCAAAATATACATCTTACACATTTCCTTATTTACATTTTTGCCTTGAGAATTTGATGATAAAAATACTTTTTAGATACGGACATGGTTCCCTTAAAATTAAATGCTGTAAATCATTAATTTAAACAAAGTTGATCTATGAGTTAATACGGGAGCTTGTAATGTTAACCTCTTTGCATCTCAAGCCCCAGGACTGGGATCATGACTCTGACTCTAGGGGAAACGATGTGGACAGAGGGATCTGTTTTGTCCCATGGCTCCTCGAAACCTCGGCTGACCCAAGGACCTCTCCACAAAGAGCAATGCAGCACACACCCAGGGGCCTGGGGAATCTCTCCTTCTACCCACTTGGTCCATTTTGGGGAGGCAATAGTAGGGGTACCCAACCTAGGGTCACCACCTAGAGATTTGGTATCTGGTTTTTTTATGGGAGCTCAGCCTCTTGAGTAAAATATTTAATTACAGAGCTTATTCATTTGGTTTCTGGCCTTTACACCTACTGGAGACCACGCCTACTGCCCAGAGTAAGTAAGTTATTTGTGGGAGGCAGCAGACATAACACTTGAAACCGCTCATGCCTCTGTGCCTTGTAGCTGAAGTGAAATTATTTACGGTATCCAGATTTGTGCCGTCTCCAGTATTAACTCACACTTTTGGCTGATTTATTATTTGGCCAGATAGCATTTGCTCTTCGGTCTTGGCAAGAGGCGCCTCCCTGGGGCCCACTCTTTAGAGAGCCCTACTGTTGCTCTTTTCTGGTCATTCCTCTTCACTGGGTGAGGAATCCACAGGCCAAGTGATTTATTCACTCAGAGCCTTGCTCTGCTTTTAGGTCCAGAATTCCCTGCCAAAGTCCCTGCTTCCAGGACTGGTATGAACCTCTTTTCCTGATCTACCCTTCCAAAGGGAGACTGTGCCATTGGTGTGGTACCACAGGCCCAAAGCGGTGGCTGTGAGGGGGTGCCGATGTGGCAGGAGCTTGAACGTCTGTGGGGTGGGATCATCGTCGTGTGTACATAAGGCCCTTTATGATATGGGCCAGGCCTGTGGGTGGGAAATGACATCAGGCCAGAAGTGCTTTCCTGGAACACCACATTGTGGTGTGGAGCTCTGAGGAGTTTTGCATCAATCAAACTGATTTTATAGGTCATTATAAACATATGTCTGTCAAGGTAGGAAAGGCTAACTGGCCTGTCAAGGCTAACTTGTTAGCTTCAGCTATAATTTTTTTATATTTAGACACATGATATGTGGGCCACCATTTTTCCTGTTCCCCGCATGCCACAAATATGGAACTAGGCCTGCTCTTGGAATAGGTTCAATTCTGAGTTCATTTAAAATTTTAATATAAAGGATCTGGTAAGAGACAGGTGAAGTGTGGGTAGTGGGTAGGCGGCTTTCCACCAGGTCAAATGTGACATTGCTACAACTGCCCACATTTCCTGGCCTGCTCTCTGGCCTGGCCGGAGAAACCTAATGTGCATGTGTGTTTAACATCTACTGAGAGCCAGAAAAATATGACTTGGCTGTTTTCAAAGAATTCAAGCCCCACACTGTGCTCTGGTTGTGACAGCTGCCGTTCCCCTGCCAAGCAACTCTTCCCAGCTAACTTCCTTAAGCTGTTTGGAGTTAAGAGCTGGGCACTTTGAAGGCCTCTTCCAGGCCAAAAAAGAGTGAACTAGAAAGGGAATTGGGGCAGGCTTTCTCGGTTGAACACCACTTCAGTTCAGCAAACCCCTAAGCCTTGCTATCTGTTTTGTCAGCTGTAAAATGAGCAGACTATTTCAGCCCTGCCTCAGAGGGCACCAAGCGGCAGGTTTAATTAATGATGATTGTGATGGGCTTTGTCATGTAAAGTCATATATAAATGAAAAGGAGCATTGGAGCTATTTTATCCAAAATCTGGAGTGCATCCTGCTTTCCACTGCCATTGATAAGACTTTACGTCCTGATCACAGACCGCTGCAGATTTCAGGGGTGCAGAAAAACACAGCTGGGCTCGCCTTACCTGAACAGAAAGCAGGGTTTGGTCGTGGAAGTGGAGCACAGAGCAAGCAATCGGTGCATGGTTCAGATTTCTGATGGCAGGCAGCACTGAGATCCACTGGGTCCAGCTGGCGGCAGATGATGGACTGGTTTCTGCAATCAAAATACAAAGAACAGGTGTACCCATTTATTCCTGGGACTGGTCTGGAAAGATCCTTGAGATTGAAAGTGTCACGTTGAGGGGAGAGCTCTTTCCAAAGATCTCCCCTGCCTTTCTCCCTGTTGTCCCTGCCTCGGTTTGCTGGCTGACAGCTCACAACAGTGGTGTTTTCTTCAGGGACAGTGTTCACTGAGAACAGGCCACAAGGATCAGTCCTGTCTAGGATCCATTTCTTCCTTTAGTCTTGTGTCTTATTCATAAGGATCACAACCCACAGTTCACTTAAAGACACGAGTACATGATTAACCAGAAGTGTATTGGTCCTGCTGAGAATCACACCTGAGAATTGTTGATTACTTTGGCTAACAGGGGATTTCTGTTCCCTGACATGATTCAGCTAACAGCAGCAAATCTTTTATATACTTAGTAGACATGATCATTCCTTCCCTTCATCTCCTAGAGCTAGGATGTTCCTGGGATGAGACACCATATTCAGCATTCTAACTACTTTGTACCGCCTCTTGTTAAGGATTAGATGACCTTGAGCTCCTTGAGAAACCCAAGAGGGTCATAATCATTTTTGCATTGCCCTTGACATCAGTGCCTTCCTTATAGGAGACAAAAACAAAAACAAAACCCCCAACAACTTGCTCAGATGCATTGAAAATGAAAACTCCTCATGAGATAAAAAATGATAGGAACTCCCACTGTCCATTAGGGAGCTTTGTTTTCAATTTTTTACAAAAATTTCTTGTTGGACAATCTAAGTATTTTATATTGGTTAAGGTCTTCAGCTTCAGCCAGACTTGGGCTTATATGCTTGTTCTGCAAATTACCATTCGTGGGACCTTAACTAGCATGGTGCCTTAGTTTCTTCATCTGTAAAGTGGGGAAAATAATACTATCTATCCCAGCGGTCCCCAACCTTTTTGGCATCAGGGACCGGTTTCGTGGAAGACAATTTTTCCACAGAGTGGGATGTGGAGCGGAGGGTGGGGGAAAGGTTTCGGGATGATTCAACCACATTCCATTTATTGTGTACTTTATTTCTATTATTATTACATTGTAATATATAATGAAGTAATTATACAACTCACCATAATGCAGCATCAGTGGGAGCCCTGAGCGTGTTTTCACTTGCCACTCACTGATAGGGTTTTGATATGAGTCTACAAGCAGTTGATTTATTATGGTCTCTGTGCAGTCAAACCTGTCTGCTAATGATAATCTGTATTTGCAGCCACTCCCCAGCACTAGCATCTCCGCCTCAGCTCCACCTCGGATCACCAGGCATTAGATTCTCATAAGGAGCGCGCAGCCTAGATCCCTCACATGCGCAGTTCACAGTAGGGTTCGTGCTCCTATGAGAATCTAATGCCACCGCTGATCTGACAGGAGGCGGAGCTCAGGTGGTAACGTGAGCGATGGGGAGCGGCTGTAAATACAGATGAAGCTTCGCTCACTCGCCTGCCGCTCACCTCCTGCTGTGAGGCCTGGTTCCTAACAGGATTGGGGACCCCTAATCTATCTCATAGAGAAGTTATAAAGATTAAATGTGATAATCTATGCAAAGTGTTTAGCACAGTGCCTGGCACAAAATCAGTGCTCAGATAATACCATCCTCCTCATCATCCTCATCATCATCATTGTTAGAGAGTATAGGGGAAGGAGTCTTGGTTGCTCTCAGAGCCTAAGAGTACAGCCTTCAGATTTAGTAACCTGCCCCATGGTTCCATTAATGTTACCTTATTAATCTGAAGCAGGAACCCATGTAAGTCAGAACCTCCAGATTTTCTGCTTCTAGTCTCTGATTTCAGGTTTTATTCTTTGGATACCTAGAGAAGTATGAATAAGATAGTTTTCATTCAGACATAATTTGAGGGCTGTTTAAAAAAGGCACTTTGCAAATTAACTTCTTGTACATATGCCTCAGTAATTCTGTTGGTTGTAAAATATATTGTTAGGCAATGTAGATCCTTATAAACAGGCTCATTTCCAATGTCCTTGGTGGGTCTTTTGTTTAAACTGGTTTCTCCCCTTAATGTGTGGTCCCTAGATTTGAAAAAAAAAGTTTTTGTTGCAGACATTCATCATCAATGAAGTTCATGATGAAGGCCTTTTCACTTAACAAACTATGTTTAGGTACTGTTTAGTGTTTGAAGGCAGAGCTACAGTGAGGCAGCCTGAACGGGAGGACTTAGAGCCACTGGCTGCCTTGACAAGTTTGGAGGGAGTAGGCACCTTAGGGGGTCTTAGTTCAGTCTGTGCCTCTTTTTAAAGAGCTTCTGTGCATCCACTTCCACAGGGGTGGGCCCCAGGAGTCACTACCACCCCAAGTGCCTACGGCTGATTGGAGGAGACGCTCCTGACCCAAGCTGAGATTCTGTCTGCAGGACGTCTGGAATGCGGACACAACCCTTCTGGTCAGTCACTATTGGCCTAGATCTAGGACAGCATACAATAAGGGGCTGGCATGGCCATTTTCACAATGTACTCTGGGAGGCAGAAAAAACTGGAATGTAGCAAAAGATGATTAAAAATGTCAGGGAGAAGTAGAGATGAGAAACCAGGTCGCCCCTAGGAGAAAAGGGGAGGTGGCAAGAGAATAGCTGTCTGTGTTCCCATGGGCCTCTCAGGGCTTTGTTCTAACCCCCTTGAGGCCCAGCTGCCCTTCCGGCTCTGGCCCATGTCCAGTGCACTCTCTGTTTTAGCTCAGGCAAGCTTGAACTGTATCTGTTACGTGAAACCCAAGGAGCCCTGGCTGAGTGAGCTGTCACCGAGAGAGAGGCCACACCAGGCGGGGTCCAGATGGGGATGCCCACCCAGGGGGATCCCATCACACTGGCCTGCCAAAATCAGACATGCATACAAGTAATTTTTGCTGATGATAAAACTGAATAGAACAGATTCACAGTTATTCCAAAACAGTGTTCTCTCCTAGTCACTTCCTGAAATGCTTTTTTGTGTAGTAGTAAGCAGCTGGCATTATAGATGGCACACCCATAATTGTGTCTAACTTTGAATATTTTTAAAGAGGTATATGTACCTACAGCTGTCATTGGTCATGCATGTTGCAGGAAACAAAGCAAAACACAACGTGATAGGCACTGGTCTCTTCTAAGGATCTATCAGTCCCCATCACTGTGCCACTTGACATTTATCTATAGCTTTGGCCCTCCCGCAGATTCAGGGCCCAATCCTGCCTCTAGCTGAAGGCTTTAAGGAGCCCTGTTTCAGTAGTTCAGGGGACAAAGTTAGGATATCCTGTGACTTGTCCTGCTCTGATCAAATGCCCTGGTTCTGGCCTCTGGGCTTTTGCCTTCAACCAGGCATCGAGTCCCTGTTCTAATTCCCTGTTGTATAGCCTGAGTTCTCCATTCCTCAGGCTTTAGCTCCTGCCTCCATAACCTGACCAGAACACTGGTCTCTTCAAAATCAGGACTCTAACTTGCTTACGTCTATTTTCTCCAGGTAACACCCCTGAAAGGCAGACCAAGCTGGGAGCTTGCTAACTGTCACTTGTCCTGTCTGTCCCACACTGCCCACACTGTCTAGGTCACTCCCACTGTTTCTCCCATTCCCCCACACCCACTTTCACCCCCACTTTCACCACTGCCAATAATTATATTTGCTCCACGTATGGGACACCTACCTTTTGCTACCTTCTAGGTCTTTCTAACACTGAATATCTCTCAATTATCATGTCACCTGTTACTCCTCTCAGGACCCATGTGGTCCTGCAGCTCTGCCTGTCTGGCAGACCTCCTCCACTGATTTCAGCCGGGCATCAATCACAAAGCCTTGCACACAGCAAGGTGACAGGGAGGCAGGGTGGCATGGTGGAATGAGCATGACATGAACATGGGCATCCCGAGCAGACCTGGGTTCAAATCCTTGCTCCTCCATTTGCACCTGTTCCCTAATGCCAGTAGGACTCAAAGGTACAAGGTATTGTTGAAAGAATTATATTATGAGATAATGTGCCTGTCAAAATATAGTAGTTATTTAATAAAATACCAAATTTAGCTTTTTTTTGGGGGGGGGCGGGGGCTGTACCGCACAGCATGTGGGATCTTAGTTCCCCGACCAGGCATCAAACCTGCATCCCCTGCATTGGAGGCGTGGAGTCTTCACCACTGGACCGCCAGGAAAGTCCCCACCAAATTTAGCATTTAATAAAACACATCTGTCTTTCTTTCTTGAACTTATATTTCTAACAGTTTTATTGAGATATCCACATATCATTCAACCCACTGATTTAAAGGATACAATTCAATGGTTTTTAGTATATTCACTGGACTTAGATTTCTTAAAATGTAATTATAGCATAAGGGATATGAGGATTAATAACAGTTAAAAGATATAGGATTTTAGTCAGCTATAATTTTATATAAATCAAGAGTGTGATGCCATTGCATTGCCAAAAAACTT
Organism: Lipotes vexillifer; assembly: GCF_000442215.2. Lineage (NCBI taxonomy): Eukaryota > Metazoa > Chordata > Mammalia > Artiodactyla > Lipotidae > Lipotes > Lipotes vexillifer. Next base: position 6,068 of record NW_006794528.1, on the reverse strand, counting down.
ATGCGATTTTGGGCTGTACAGATACACATGTGATGATAAGAACAAGATGGATAGTGGTTCCCTGTTATTCTGAGCAGGACATGTGTTCAGTCCTTGGGCCTAGTTTAAGAGGGATATGGGCAAATTGGAGCATGTCCAGAGAAACATGAAAAGGGTGATGAGAAACAGCAAATACTGTTTGTAGGAGCGTATGATATTCACCCTGGAGAAGTAAATCCAAAGAGGAAGTGAAACCCCACCCTCAATTAGCTCTGGGTTGTCATTTGGAAAATGAATGACATGTATTTTCTATGTTCTTTCGTTAGGCCAGAACCTCAATAAGTGAATTTAAGTTAAAAGCAAGCAGATTTTTTTCTTTTTAACATCTTCATTGGAGTATAATTGCTTTACAATGTTGTGTTAGTTTCTGCTGTATAACAAAGTGAATCAGCTATATGCATACATATATCCCCATATCCCCTTCCTCTGCGTCTCCCTCCCACCCTCCTTATCCCACCCCTCTAGGTGGTCGTAAAGCACCGAGCTAATCTCCATGTGCCATGCAGCTGCTTCCCACTAGCTATCTATTTTACATTTGGTAGTGTATATATGTCCATGCTACTCTGTCACTTCATCCCAGCTTACCCTTCCCCCTCCCCTTGTCCTCAAGTCCATTCTCTACATCTGTGTCTTTATTTCTGTCCTTCCCCTAGGTTCATAAGAACCATTTTTTTTTTAAGATTCCATATATATGTGTTAGCATACAGTATTTGTTTTTTCTCTTTCTGACTTACTTCACTCTGTATGACAGACTCTAGGTCCATCCGCCTCACTACGAACAACTCAATTTCATTTCTTTTTATGGCTAAGTAATATTCCATTGTATATATGTGCCACATCTTCTTTATCCATTCATCAGTCGACGGACACTTAGGTTGCTTCCATGTCCTGACTATTGTAAATAGAAGCAAGCAGATTTTGACATGATATAAAGGAACAATTAGAGCTGTCTAAAATTGGAGTGGATTGTCCCTTCCTAACCTGAAATTCTGTATTTAATATATTACCTCTTTAATAGCAAGTCAGAGAGCTACACCTTACAGAGCTTTGACTCTGTTATGTGTCAAGCTCAGGTGGGTAAAACGATCAAGTAGGTCACCCCTTGTTTACTTAAGGCCAATCATTCAGTTTGGGTGAGTCTAGTAGTCCCTTCTTCCTCCCATTTTTCATTCCCACTCTCTGCTTTTTGATCAGAGGAAAGAGAAAAGGAAGCCCCAAATCGTCAACATGGGTATTTTATTAGCACTTCTGATGATAATGGAAATATTTCTAAAATAAGACTTTGGCATTACCTGATCAGGATATTGTGCTCATCTCTTCCCTGCTCTATGTAAGGGACTTCATCTTAGCACTTGAAACTGGCCATGGTGGAAACATCTGCAGATACGGCAGATCACCTTCCCCCACTCCCCCAGCTCATCGACCAGTGCCCACTGCTTTAGCATCCACACCACCCAGTGATGACAGAGCTGGCACTGTTAATGATGATGACAGACCTTCTACTAGATTTTTGTACCATGTGTCTCTATAAGAAATACATTTATAAACAACGGTATTTAACTTTCATATAAGGGCAATTTGGAATTTAAGTAGTTTAGTGTAATTAACTAGTTTCAGATGAGTGGAATATTTAGGGGAAAGTATTTGGGAAAAACTGGACTCATTCTCAACTGTTTTCTAGACCACATCTCTTTTTTCTTTAAGGAAAACCCATAATAACCATGGTCTGTATATTTGAAGAGTCTATTATGCACAGCTACTTATGGAGTGACCATGTGACAGACTAGGAAGACATGTCCAAGATGAAGGCCCTCTGGAAGTGGGAAGATAAAGCTCTCTGCTGGCCAGTACTCTTTGTGCCACCTATTGGATTTTGAAAGAACAATCTCTCAGCTTTTGATTCAAAGGTAAGACTCCAGCAAGTATTTTTTGCAGATGGAACATATTCGTAATCTTCCTTAAGGCAGAACTATTGTAAAAACTTTGCATTGTACGCGTTGTTATGAGGGAAATCACCATCAGCCCAAGATTCCCAGGACCAACTGGTTTCTTTATCATCAACAAACTCCAGGAATTATAGTCGGCATTTATTGAGCACTCGCAGTATACTATGTACCTTACAAGCATTCTCTCATTTTATCTTCATATAACCTTATGTAAGGGGTATAAATATTTTCATTTTACAGATGGGGAAACAACTTCAAATGGTTAAGTGGCTATTAGAGTTAAAAAGTTTCTGTGCTCCTAGGAAACAGGATTTACATTGCCTACTGCTTTGTATATAGCAGACATTCCATAAATAGTTGAATGAGTTTTTTAATGTGAATAAATAGAGCACCATTCTTCTTAATACTTTGAGCCCTTTGACTTATTAGCCTTTTAAGCAGCTTTTATCTAATGGAAAATCAGAATGATTTTCATTTATTTTGCTTCTACATACATTCCAAAGGCAGAGCTCCCTGTAATATCTCATTAACCCTACAATGACATAGAATTATTTTCCCAATTTTAGAAACAAGTTAATGGAGGCTTAGCTGGAATTAGGTTGTCTTTTGATGTTTTCATCACACCAAGTCAAGGTAAAGACCAAAGGCATGCATTAAGAAGAACCTAGTTCCTACTGTATAACACAGGGAACTATATTCAATATTCAGTGATAAGCCATAATGGAAAAAATAGGAAAAAGAATGGATATATATGTATAACTGAATCGCTTTGCTGTACAGTAGAAATTAACACAACATCGTAAATCAACTATACTTCAATAAAATAAATTAAAAAAAAAAGAACCTAGTAAAGTTATGACAAGAAAAAAGGGTTCTAGATAAATCCGGAGGGAAACAGTCCTCAGAGAGTGACCACAAGTCAGTTCTGCTGAGTATGTCACTCAATGGACAGAGTTCTGTGCTTACTAAGCATTGTAGTAGGCATGGGGGAGATAAGACCAAATCCTGATTTTGAGAAGCCTATGGGCTTTTAGGGAAGAGAAGACAGAGACACATACACATAAGGAAAGTGAATTTGCAGTACGAGAGACTAAAAAGGAAAAGCAGACAAGACAGCGGTGCTCATTGAGAAACGATTAACGCAGGCAATAAGCATTGCAGGAGCTCAGAAAAGGGAGCGATTGATTATATTTGCATAAATTTACGCTGACCTCAGCATCTTCACTCTGAGCTGTGGGCAGACAATGATGTTTGAGAGAGCACCTGGCTTCCAAGGAGCTCACTTTCTTCCCTGGAGACTTGAGCAGATCATGAGAGGGTTTGCAGGAAGTAGCCAGAGAGATGAGAAGACCAGAGACCTGATGATCAAGACCAGCAAGATGGTGCTGGGACAGCTCACATGGCTACTGAGCCTGGATGTTCTAAATTATTAATTAATGATGTTTCTCTCTCTGTATTTTTCCCTCTTTCTACCTTTAAGCAAAAGTAGCCTGGAGTTCTTCCTGGACTTTGCTTTTGAAATTTTTAAGCCCTCCAGAGAACTCTCAACCTTGGCTCCTCTTGGAATCACCTGGGGAGTTTTTAAAACACTGCCACCTGGGTCCCACCCCCAAATACTCTAATTGACCTAGGGTGCTCCTTTGGTGATTCTAATGAGCAATCAAGTTTGAGTATCATGGACTTAAAGGGTTCCTTGACATGATAAGAGAGAATGAAATTTGCTAGAGTGAACAAAGTATCTTGGAGAAACAGGAGAGGTGGGGAACTTCCCTGCTCCAATCTAGAGAAATAGCCTTGATTTGCTACCCTGGAGTAGTAGGAATCTGGGTCAGGCTTCCCCACAGCCCCATGGGGGAGGGAGGAAGACTCCAGAGAGAGTGGCTGTGTGGTGGCCAGGGCTTCTCACACTGGGATATACACACAGATCACAGGGGATCTTGTTAAAATCTGGGTTCTGACTCAGTAGGTCTGGATGGGGCCTGAGAGTCTGCATTTCCAAAAAGTTCCTAGGTGATCCCAATGCTGCTGGTCCACAAACTGGCAAAGATCTGCATAGCCAAGACCTAGGCCGTCTACCTTAAGATTCTCGTATCCATCTAAAGCAACAAACAGGAGGAGCCATGACCTGTCAAACCTGAAGGGTTCCACAGACAGGGACAGTAGACATCTGTGCAGTGACCTGGTTAGACTGACAACCGAGAAGCAGATGGACCCCATCTGCAAAGCCTTCTAGACTAAAAGGGGAGCATATCCTGTCAAGGGATACTGGCAGATCACAGATGGCCCATTCAAAAGGGGTCTAGAAACCAGAGGGCAAGAGAAGCCAGCTGATATGGCCCATCAAAGTCAGCCTCCTGGGCACAGAGCAGGGTGAAGGATGGGCACAGACCTGGTGGGGGACACATACAGGAAACTTAGCACAATCCTCAGGAATGAGGTGACGTGTTCGGCCAGCTATCTTAGTCTGTTTGGGTTGCTATAACAAAATACTATGGACTGGGTAGTTTAAACACTAGACATTTATTTCTTACAGTTCTGGAGGCTGGGAAGTCCAAGATCCAGGCATCAACAGACTTGGTGTCTAGTGAGAGCCTGCTTCTTGGTTTATAAATGGCATACTTCTGTGTCCTTACACGACAGAAGGAGTGAGGGAGCTCTCTGGGGCCTCTTTGTTTTTGTTTTTGTTTTTTGCGGTACGCGGGCCTCTCACTGTTGTGGCCTCTCCCGTTGCGGAGCACAGGCTCCGGACGCCCAGGCTCAGCGGCCATGGCTCACGGGCCCAGCCGCTCCGCGGCATGTGGGATCTTCCCGGACCGGGGCACGAACCCGTGTCCCCTGCGTCGGCAGGTGGACTCTCAACCACTGCGCCACCAGGGAAGCCCTGGGGCCTTTTTCTTGCGCTACACCCTGGGCTCCCCAGGCTGGCCACGCCCCCCCCAATGCTGCCCACTGCCTTGCCCCACAGGTTACCTTCCAGCAGATCTGTAAGGATGTGCACCTGGTGAAGCATCAGGGGCAGCAGCTTTTTATTGAGTCCCGGGCCCGGCCTCTGCCCCGGCCCCGTGTCCCTGGTGAGTTGGTGAGGGTGTGGGTGAGGAGTGAGGCCTGGGGCGGGGTGGGTCCCATGACCCTCAGCTCAACCCAGAGGAGCTTTTCTCTCCTCGGCCCAGCTACAGGCACATTCAAGGCCAAGACCCTTCCCTGCCAATCCGCAGACCCAGAGCTGGAGGTGGCACCTGCTCTGATCCAGGCCCCACTAGCCTTGGCTCCTGAGGAGGCTGAGCGGAAAGAAGCCTCCAGTTGCTCCTACCAGCAGATCAACTGCCTGGACAGCATCCTCAGGTAAGGCCATCCTGGCCCCTTCTACCCCTTGGGCCCCGGCCCCGCCTCACCCAGGCGCTGCTCTCATGTCTTCTGGTGCTTCCTCAGGTACCTGGAGAGCTGCAACCTCCCCAGCACGACCAAGCGCAAATGCACCTCCTCCTCGTCCTGCACCGCCTCTTCGGCCTCCGACGAGGACAGGCAGCGGACGGGCGTAGTCTCTGCGGGGGCCCAGAAAGGTGAAGAGCCGGGCCGTCCTGCCTCCACCACCCTGTCCTCTGTTCCTGCGTCTGCATTTCTGTCTTTGGGGCCCCACCTCACTCTGTCCCGTCCCTGCCCAGCCCCCAGATCTCCATGCTCCTCTCTCTCCCCACCCTCACTGGGGTTTCCTCTCCCAGCCTCCCAGTGGGGCAGTAACTGGCACCATCTCTCCGTACAGATCCATCGGCAGTGCTGTCTGGGGAGGGGGCCGCCCCTCTGAAGGAGCCGGTGGTGGGAGGAGGCGCCCTGAGCCCGCTCGCCCTGGCCAATAAGGCGGAGAGCGTGGTGTCCGTCACCAGTCAGTGTAGCTTCAGCTCCACCATCGTCCATGTGGGAGACAAGAAGCCCCCAGAATCGGGTACGGGCGTGGCTGAGGGGGGCGGTGCCCGGGCTCCATCTGCTCCCCCAGCCAGCGTCCCCCCTCTTGCCGGCTGCCTTCTCCCGCCCTCTGGTTCCTGATGGAGAGAAGGAGGCCCCCCCGCCCCCGCCTTAGTTCAGGGC
>NW_006794527.1:0-235 GCF_000442215.2 Lipotes vexillifer | reverse complement strand
GATTACGAAAAGGCAGAAGGGAGTAGGTTCCCTTTGGCTGCTCTTTGAAGAGATCACTTCCTTGAGAATCATTTCTACTCTCACCAGAGTAGCTGGAAGCAGATTTTCATACCAGGATGTTGTAGTATGCTAATACTTAAGGGTTCTTGAGGGTCAGAGAGAAGGGTTTGACTACTCCGGCTCCATCTCTTGCTGTGGGTCAAGTTTCTTACCTTTCCAACACCTCAGCGTCTTT
>NW_006794526.1:0-407 GCF_000442215.2 Lipotes vexillifer | reverse complement strand
ATGCTGGATAATTCTCCCAGCTTCTTTAGGATATAGTATCTTAATTCTCAGGCTAAATGTCTTTGTGGTTAGGCTTTGCTGAGACTTAAGGAAGCCAGGAGAGGAGGTGGGGCAAATTTTGAGGGGGTTCCCTATTGACTCTTAGGGGAGAAACCTCTGCAGTGTCTCCCTTTACAGTAGTTCCAGGTTTAATAGGAAGAGTGAGACATTTCTGTAATCTTTGTGGATCCAGAGAAGTCTTGTCTTCTGTCTTGTCAGGCTTTTCAGTTCATTTGTATAAATATCTTGGAGTGAAATTGCTGAGTTGTGTGATGATTCTTTGTTTAGTTTTATAAAAACAAAACAAACAAACAAAAAACAACTGCCAAATTGTCTCCCAAAGTGACTGTACCATTGTTCACTCCCAC
>NW_006794525.1:0-214 GCF_000442215.2 Lipotes vexillifer | reverse complement strand
GCGTGTGTCTGTGTGCGTGTCTGTGTGTGCGCGTGTGCGTCTGTGTGTGCGTCTGTGTGTGCGTGTGTCTGTGTGTGCGTGTCTGTGTGCGTGTGTGCGCGTCTGTGCGTGTGTGCGTGTCTGCGTGCGTGCGTGCGTGCGTGTCTGTGTCTGTGTGTGCGTGTCTGCGCGTGTCTGTGTGCGTGTGCGCGTGCGTCTGTGTGCGTTCGTGTCT
>NW_006794524.1:0-6716 GCF_000442215.2 Lipotes vexillifer | reverse complement strand
GATGTAGAGAACAAACGTATGGACACCAAGGGGGGAAAGTGGCGGGTGGTGGTGGTGGTGGTGGTGTGATGAATTGGGCGATTGGGATTGACGTATACACTGATGTGTATAAAATTGATGACTAATAAGAACATGCTACATAAAAAATAAATTAATTTTAAAAAAAGATATTTTATGTCTCAACCCAGTACACATATATACAGATGTAAAACTTGAACAAAAATTTCGCAAGACATATTTACCTTACTATGTATCATACACTCTGATTATTTTTTAATCCTATTCTATCCTTATTATTAAAATGCTGGTTGTGACCGTGTAAACTGATTTTGAAAAATAACAGTGTAGGAATATACCCCATGCAGTAAAAGTATAAAGACAAATGAGAAAGAAACATACAACATTCAGGAAAGTGTTTCCATGTAGCGAAAACATAAAGACACATTCATGAAACACATCATATTTAGGAGGAAGGGAGAAAGGAGGAGATTGGGGAGGGGTACACAGGGGTGCAATTTCCTTTCTAATGTTTTGTTTCCTGTATTGGAGGGTGGGTATGTGGGAGTTTGTTACATTACTTTTTTAAAATCAACTTCATTTGAGGTACACTTTGCATATGATAAAGACAACCATTTTAAGTGTACAGTTTAATGAATTTTGACCAATGAATATGCTCATGTAACCACCTCCACAATAAGTTATAGAACATTTCCAATACCCCCAAAAAGTTCCTCCAAGCCCTTTTGTAGTCAGCCTCTCTCCACCCCCAAATCCCGGTCCCAGGCAATGACTGATTTCCTGTCTGCGATTATAGACTATAGTGATCTTTTCTAGAGTTTTAGATAAATGGGATCATACAGAGTGGGCTCTTTTTGTGCCTTGTTTCTTTCACTCAACATAATGTTTTTAAGATTGGTACATATTGTATGTGTCAGTGATCCATTCCTTTTTATTTCTGGGTAATAGTCATAGTATGGATAGGTAATAATATGTCTATCTCTTCACCTGTCGGCAGTCATTTGGGTGGTTTCCAGTTTTTGGAAAATTTTTTAATAATGTTCATGTCCAAGTTGGTTTAATAAAAAATAAATATACAATTTGAGATAGTTCCAAAATAATAAGAAGAAAAGGGAACCACAAAAAACAAACAAAAAATAATAAATATAATCTACAACACCCCCTCCCTGCACCTGCCATGTTATTCTGGCAATTTTTCTGGTGTCACATCCCCGAGTCAACGCTTCCTCGCCAGCAGTCTGGAAAACCACTGTAGGCCACCTGCAGTGGAAGTTAATGATGGGCCACTGGGCAGAGAAACCGGAGGTCCCTAGAGCCCATCTTGGTTTTTTGCTCTGGGCTGGCCTTTTCTCCTAGGAAATATCGATCACAGTAAAGGGGCTGCTGGCTCGGCTTAGAAGCCTTGTGGGGATCTCGGATCTGCGAGGAGGTCTGGAATGCCCAGCCCTCCAGCTCTCTTGCTGAGGCTCTGAGCCACACACTGACAGTTTCTGGAAGTGCTTTCCACCAGCCCTTCCATCTGCCCACACACTGGCCCCTACTCAGCCCAGCAGCAAAGCTCCATCCAGATTTCCAGGCCCTCCAGAGCCAAACCAGATCAGGCTACCAGGGCCTGACTCAGAGCAAATTGTCTTTTTTGCCCGTGAGTGTTCAAACCTCATCTCCTCTTCACAGCCCTGAAATTACAGTAATGCTGTGGCCTTGGACATAGTTGGGAAACAAAGGATAACCCTGGGGAGGGCAGAGGGCTGTGAGTGAGCTCAGAATAGCCAGTTCTGTGCTGCTGGCTGCCCCCTCTCTGGGTTCACTTCCAAAGGCCATTCTCTGCCACCCCCATATCTGTTCCACCGGGTGCTTGCCTGTTACCTGGAATCAAACTCCAGCTCTTTCCCCTTAGAAGCTGAGTAGCTTTGGGCAAGTGACATCGCTGAGCCTCAGTTTTGTGAAGTGAGGTTAGTGCAGGATTGAATGAAATGATGTATGTGGGCTGCTTAGCATGGTACCTGAAACATAAGGTAGTGGACTGTATTTTCTAAAATTGGCCATGATGATATTTCCGGTCCCATTTGCTCTTCTATAACCTTACCACTCCCCTATCAAGAGACGGAATCTAGGTTCCCTCCCCCTTGAGTCTGGGTGGGAGTCTCTACAGTGGAAGTGATGCTATGTGGCTTACCTGGCTGGGTCTCAAAAGGTAATGTACACCATCCCATTCTCTCCTGGCCTGAAATAAGTCGGACAGAGAAAGACAAATCCTGTATGTTCTCACTTATTTGCTGAGTCTAAAAAAGCCTAACTCATAGAAAAAGAGAGTAGAATGGCTGCCAGGGACTGGAGGTTTGTGGACGGGTTGGGGAGATGTTGGTCAAAGGGTACAAACTCCCAGAGATAAGATGAATAAGATCTGGAGGTCTAATGCACAGCATGCTGACTATAATCAAAGAGGCTGTATTGCATACTCACAAGTTGTTAAGAGAGTAGAGCTTAAATGCTATCACCACACACATACAAAATGGTAATTATGTGAGGGAATGGAGTGTTAACCTAACTGTGGTAATCATTTTACAATATACACATGTATCTATCTAATCATCACATTGTATACCTTAAACATGCATATGTTACAGGTCAATAACATCTGGATAAAGCTGGGGAGAAAAGGTAGAATGACTCCCCCAGCTCTCTCTGGTGACACTGGCTCTGGGAACCCTGCCACTGTGCTGTGAGGAGGCTAAGGCCACATGCCGAGGGTCCAGGCAGGTGTTCTGGCTGCAGCCCCAGGTGAGGTTCCAGTTAACAACCAGCATCAACCATCAGACATGCAAGTGAAGAGTTTTCGGAAGATCCCAGCATCAAGCAGTCCTTCCAGGCCCCTTCCCTTACAGCAGTCACTTCCCTCCACTCTGGGCAAAGATGAACTAAGTAAATGATCGCTATTGTTCTAAGCCACCAAGTTTCAGGCTGTTTTGTTGTGCTGCGATGGATAACCAGAGCACAGAAAGGCCACAGTAAACCTCAGTGTATCATTATTGCTGTCTGTCTTTTGCTCACACTCCATGTTCCCCGTTTACAGCAAATTCAAACACATCCCAAATCCAACCCTTTCAAGTTCAAGCCACCATCACCTCTGGCCTGGAGGACTTAAAGTAAACTGTTTCTACTTTGCCTTCCTGTTGTCTCTTCTCCACCCAGCCTGCGAACCAGCTCTTAGAAACAAAAGTATGATCATGCCTTTCTCTGCTCTGAAGCCTCCAATGGCTTCCTGTCACACCTGGAATAAAATCCAAACCCTGACTGTTGCCTACAAACACTGGTGTGCTGGTAAGTGGTATGTCTCCTCTCAAAAAAAAAAAAAAAAAAAGCCCTGATTTATAGCATTTGCCAGCTCTTAGAGTCCATATGCACAAGTCTATGATACACGACAGCTGCCAGGCCCTGTGTCACACTCCAGCCTCAGACTCTATCTACCAACTTCCGCCTTGCCACTGGCAACCACTCTGACCTCCTTGCTATGCCTCAAACATTCCAAGCACGTTCCCATTCTGAATCTGTTCCTTGGATAGAAATGCTTCACCCTAGGTATTTGCTCCCTTTCTCCATTCAAGTCTCTGTTCAGCTGTCACCTTGTCAGAAGACCTTCCCTGACCACCATAGCTAAAATAGCCCTCTCTCCTCAACCCTTCTGTCACCCTTTCTCCCCTCACCTTCTTCTATTTTTCTCCATGGCACTCCTAGTTATCTGCCATTGTATTATGTCTTTGTCCATCTATTTTCTTTCTCCACGTGGGCAGGGATTTTGTATGCTTGGTTCACTGCTATATTCTGGGTGCCTGGCACATGCAAGATGCTCAGTAAAAATTTGTCAAACAAATACATAGAAGCTATTGAAACAGAGAAGAACAAACCTGACTCCATATTGAATCTATTCCTTTAGCTCTAACCTTTGTGCTTTGTTGCTTGTGCTGAGTCATGCTGGCTCTGCACCTTTTGTAAAAGAATGTTACCTATAGACTGAAATATACAGGATAGCCCAGTTCTCAAGGCTCTGACCTTTAAAGCTATAACACTTTCTCATGCATATAGAGATAAAAAGTGGCAGAACTAAGAATAACGTTTGTCTAGTTGGAGGTTTATAAGGAACATTGTGACCAGACCTACGTGGACAGCTCTAAGAACAAAAAATTCCAGCACCAAGAAATTTGCAAAAACTAGCTACCTAGGAGGAGCCACCCCCTCCCCTTTTAATATAAAAGAAGCCTGAATTCTAACTCTGGCAAGATGGTTCTTTGGGATACTAGTCCACCAACTTCTCCGTCTGCTGGCTTTCTAAATAAAGTTGCTATTCTTTGCCCCAACAACTCATCTCTTGATGTATTGGCCTGTCCTGAAGAGAGCAGTGCAATCTAGGATTTGGTAACACTGTTAATAATATAGCTGCAGGACTTCCCTGGTGGCAGTGGGTAAGACTCCGCATTCCCAATGCAGGGGGCCCAGGTTCCATCTCTGGTGGGAGAACTAGGACCCACATGCATGCCGAAGCTAGGAAGCCCGCATGCTGCAGCTGAGAAGTCTGCGTGCCGCAACTAAGACCCGGTGCAGCCAAAATAAATCAATAAATAAAATAAACTGGTTCCTTTAAATAATAATAATATAGCTGCAAAATGGGGATAATAATAGTTGGGGGCAGAATTCAATGAAATGATGCAGGTAAATGCTTAACACAGAACTCTAAGTAGGAGTGTGTTGTAAGGTTGTTATTTACCTCACATCACAAGGCTGTCTGAGGCCTGGGGGACAGTACCTGGGGACAGTGAGGAACAGTGGTCATCTCTGCATTTCATGTGGCAGAGCAGGCCTCTGCCAGGCGCTAGAGTGTCCGTCATTGCAGGGTAAGAGAGCAGTCCCTAGGGCCAAGGACACTCTCTCTGGCCTCACTGCTTTATAGGCTAAGGATGGAAGAGCACCAAAGGGATTCTTTGGGCTTGAGAAACCTTGCTTATTTTGATGGTAGGAATGGAGGTGAAGGACAAATGGCTCTTTATTGATTTTATTTTCCAAAGTTCCAAATCAGCATTGCAGTATCATCAAGAGAAATAAAAATTAAAAGAATCATCATCTCCCTTCCCCAAACCACCACCTCTATTCTTACTCCGGTTTTTGTTCGTTTGTTTTGTGGTTATGTTTAAAAATAAAAGCAAGGTCCTGATCTTTGGTAATAGTTACTGAAATATTTATGGGTGAAATGACATGATGTCTGAGATTTACTTCCAAGTAACTTGTTTGCAAGCTGGGTTCTTTGGAAGCAGGCATTGAGATGGAGGTTGAGGATGCAAGATGTATGTACTGCTTTGAAAACAGACAATGACTTATCTATTGTTTGGTGTAAAAAGCAAGTTGCAGAGCAGTAAATAAAACATCATCCTGCTGTGCACAATAAAAAGCATGAAGGTAGAGGACGTTTCTGGAAGGATATGCAAGAAACTGTCAACAGTGGGGTAAGACTGAGTGGGAGTAGGTGTCTACATCCCCTTGCCACCCTCTGCACTGTTTGAATGTTTAAAGTATTGGACACACATTACTTTCATACTAAAAGTCTCAGGCTAAAATGTTGGCCACGATTGTTACTCTACCTTTTAAAATATTTAACATTCTACTACTTATTTTTAAGTAATGCATCTAATACATGTGCTAGGGGCTGAACTGTGTTCCCCAAAATCCATACATTGAAGTCCTAACCCCCAGTCCCTCAATGTGGCTGTATTTGGAAATAGGGTCCTTAGAGGTAATTAAGGTAAAATGAGGTCATTAGGGTGGGCCTTAATCTAATATGACCGGGGGTCCTTATAAGAAGAGGAAATTTGGACACAGACACACGCAGAGGAAAGACTAGGAGAATACACAGGGAGAAGACTGCCATCAACAAGCCAAGGGGAGAGATCTTAGAAGAAACCAATGCTGCTGACATCTTGATCTTGGACTTCTGGCCTCCAGAGCTGTGAGAAATAAATTTCTGCTGTTTAAACCACCACTAGTTTGTTATGGTAACCCAAGCAAACTAATACAATGTATCAAATATTTGGAAAATGAAGAAACGTGGAAAGGATAAAACCATACATAATTCTACCACCCAGCAAAACCCACAGGAATGATGCCACTTCTGGCTCAGAGTGAGAAACAAGGGGCTCGGACCACTCTTCTCCCTCTGGGGAAGGCGTTCCTGGCTATTGCCTTCAGAAAGGTGGGAAGAATTTTGCATCTAAAGAGACTGCTTCACACAAACTGGATGGCATTTGGCCTTTTCAGATTGCTGTGGGCTTTTTATTACAAAGAGATGCTTCCCTTAAAGGTGATAAAAATCCACACCAAAGAATTTGAGTGTGACATGATTTAGATCAGCAAACTTTTTCCATAAAGGGCTAGATAGTAAATATTTTTGACTCTATGGGCCAAACGATCTCTGCCCCAGTTACTCAATTCTGTCACTGGAATTTGAAAGCATCCCAGACAATATGTAAATGAATGGGTGTGGCCATGTGCCAATAAAACTTTATTTACAGGGCTTCCCTGGTGGCGCAGGGGTTGAGAGTCTGCCTGCCGATTCAGGGAACATGGGTTCGTGCCCCGGTTCGGGAATGTCCCACATGCCGCGGAGCGGCTGGGCCCGTGATCCATGGCCACTGAGCCTGCGCGTCCGGAGC
>NW_006794523.1:0-4628 GCF_000442215.2 Lipotes vexillifer | reverse complement strand
GAACCCGTGTCCCTTGCATCGGCAGGCGGACTCTCAACCACTGCGCCACCAGGGAAGCCCCCCTGCTTTTCTTTTTTTTTATACTGCTTTGAATGCATAACATCCTGGGTTATTCTCTGAGTAGAGATGATGTAAACCATGGCTACAGCTAAACCAGTCAGAATTGTGAAGGGAAACATCAAATGAGGTTTATTGATGACTGCTGCAGATGCACTGTTCCCTGTTCCCTGGAAAAATAGTTCATATCTTAATGGGGATAAGATGTATTTAAAACATTCACTGAGTTTCCCAGGGGTTAACTTATCAATTGTTTGTGGAGTAGCGTAATCTGTAAATCAGTAAGTCGTGCTGATTATTTGGCATCATGAAAGTGAAATTTGCAGTTCAACCGATGCTTGCTTTTCATCTGGTTCTGGTAATTTGACATAGCCAAGCTGCAGTTGGCCCTTGTGCACGGCATTGATCAGTAGCCCATTGCTCTTGGTTTTAGGATGTCTGGGGAGTCATCAAAGGTGTCATCATCTCTTCTCATCTTGTGTGGCTCATTTCCCCTAGTACCTTGAGATTCCTTACAGGAGTCTGTTCTACAGAGAAAGAAAAATGTACATCTTGATAAGGAGTTTATAGTCTTGCAACATTTCTCCCCTTTCCAACTCCAGTTCTGGTTGTGTTTCCACCTATTAGGATTGTGTTGCTTGTGCAAGGAAACTGCATTTCCTGTGGGAGCTGAAAGTTAGACCTACCGCAAAGAAGATGCCCTCCCTTGATGATGGTTGGGGGATGTGTTTGGGTAAGAGGTAGACAGCCCTGGTCTCTCCTGCGGACTCTGAGATGCTGGAATTGGCTGCTACTGGGTATTTCAGCCCTCTGCTGCTGATTTCTTTAAAAATACAATCAGAAGCACCTATTTGGGAGAGTTTGGATATACAGGGCAATGTCCTAGGAGGACTCCTGGCCCTTGGATTCCATAACCACAGTATAGTTTTCCTTCTAAGGTATTTCAAGTAATTGAGGATTGACATGGTGGTGGGAGGGGGATCAATCAGATATTTGTTGAATGCTAAGTACTGGCCTAGATGCTTTACACACATTAGTTCATTTAAATTCCACTCTATAGAATTGGCAACTATTAGCTTCATTTTATGGATGAGGAAACTGAAACTCAGAGACATTAAATGACATACCTGAGATCATTGAGGCTCCTGGAACTGTGAAGAAGCTTCCTGGTGTTTGGGAGAAGTAAGATGTGCTGGTTAGGTTAGGTGTAGTGTTGGCAGGTAAAATACAGGATGCCCAGATAAATTTCAGATATACGACAGATTATTTTTAAGTATGAGTATATTCCAAATACTCCATGGAGCATACTTATGCTGTAAATGTATTCCTTGTTCATCTGAAATTCAGATTTAGTTGGGCATCTTGTATTTTTATTGGTTACACCTAACAATCCTTGTTTGTAGACAAGATTATGGAGGGTGGTTCTGAAAGCTAGGGGGAAGTGAAGGGAATAGGGAGCCAGGAAGATAGTTTGAGGAGGGCAGTGACATGATGAAAGTGTTTAATCTTAATGAACAGGACGAAGTCCCCAGGGGATTGGAGAGGGAAGGTGGGTTTGAAGGCTGTTGAGGAACCATCTCAGCACAAGAACAGCGTGGAGCCCAGGCAGAGGTGTGATGGTTCAGCCTCAAAGGACCCCACTGTGTTCCTCTCCTCCTCACTCTGCCTTCAGTGATTCCTGTTGGGAGCTTTATATTAGACAGGGCAGTAGTGGTTACACTACGGAAACTGGCAAGTGCTAGAAACCGGGGCCCCCAGAAAACTAGTCATTAAATATCTTCCAGCCCGCCTGTGGGCTTAAGGGGATAGAATGATATTTTAAAGGCCAAAATCAGTGCAATCTAGAGACTGGTTATTATATGGGTACTATGTAGGGAGTATAGGGAAAGCATACATCAAAGGTTATTTAAGCTTACATTTCAAAGGCAATTGGCCATAAAGCTTTTTAAGGAAAGAAATTGTTCTGGTCAAAGCATGCTGCTCCTATGTCCCCAAATGAAGGCTGCTGTATCTATAAACAAGTTGACACAGACTACAAGCTGAGTTTGGGAGAGTAAAGATGTGCACAGGGCAGAATGTTTGTTCTACAGTGTTAGATACCCTTGTGTTTCCCCAGCCAGGTACTGGCTCATGCCTTAGTGGATCAGGGCAGACCCTGAGCCAGGCTCTTGAGCCATGGCCAAGTTAGGGACTGAAGACTGGTCACTTTGAGAGAATTAGACACAGCAAGGCGGCAGCCCATGGGCTTAGGGGTCTCTGCTTTGTCACCGTTCCATCTCAACCAGAGCAGATGAATTAAGATTCTTGCTCTGGGGCATTTAGTGGACAGGATGAAGAAAGCCCTGAAGCATTCATAGGGTCCCCAAAGATTGCTGCTTATGTCATAAGTTTTGCTCTTAACTACCAGAATCACAAGGAATCACTTCTACTGTTATTCTTGGCATCGCATCTTATTGTACTGCATCCTTCTTTTGATTCATCTCCGCTACAGTTCTGTTGCATATTTCTAGGACATTGCGTTAGGAAAACAAACGGTGCCATTAAATCCAACCCCTACTGCCTTCTAACAGAACCCGCCTGATGACTGGAACGTGTTGATACTTGACTGTGTCATAGCCAAACTTCAGAATATTGAGTAAAACATAAAATTCCCTGACAGAAACTTGGTTTCACTACATGGCACAGCTCCCAGGCAGGTCACATTATGCTCTAGGCTACAATTTTCCCCTTCTCTCCAAAGGATGTAAGTCTTTTCATAACAGTTGCAGTGCAGGGTAGAATGACATCTTGCAGATGCCATGACGTCTCTCTGTTCTGAACTTCCACTAAGACTCAGACTATGCCTTGATCCTCCGGGAAGCCTTTGCTGACCCATTTCCAGGAATAGTGAGGGTTCTCCTCTGGGTTCTCCTGCAGTGTCATTTACTGTACTGATCAGTTTCCAGGCAGTGTAGTGATGGCACAGGCTCTGGAGCCAAACTGCCTGGGTTCAAATTACTGTTCTGTACTCTGCAAGCTGTGGTCAGCTGGGAAGTTATTGACCATCCAGGCTTCATTTTTCTCATTTACAAAATGGGGGGTAGAAATTGTACCTTCTGTTATACAGTTGTTGGAACCTATGTAAAGTGCTTAGCATGCTGCCTGGCACATTAGAGGGGCCAGATAAACATTACTATTGCTTTCTCTGCAATTGACTGAGAATTTCTTTCTTTCTTCCTTCCTTCCTTCCTTCCTTCCTTCCTTCCTTCTTCCTCCCTCCCTCCCTCCCTTCCTTCCTCCCTCTCTTCCTTGTTCCCTCCCTCCCTTCCTTCCTTCCTTTCTTTCTTTTCATCTGCACCATGCGGTTTGCAGGATCTTAGTTCCCGGACCAGGAATGACTGAGAATTTCTTGAGGGCTTCATCTTTCAATGCCAATGAATAGCACAGTTTTAAGCACTAGGTGCTCAGGGCTGACAAGTGAGTGAGAGGTGAGTTCTCCTTTCAGATGACTTGTCAAAAATAATCATCAAGTGTTTAGAAATAAAAAACAGTTTAATTCGTGAAATTTTCTTTGTAGGTTTGCTTTTTAAAAGTCATATAAAATATGCTCACTTGATTTTTATTTTTTAAAAAATATTTATTATTTATTTAATTTACTTTTGACTGCGTCGGGTCTTATTTGCGGCACGCGGGATCTTCGTTGAGACATTGCAGCACGCAGGCTCTTCGTTATGGCGCGTGGGCTTCTCTTTAGTTATGGTGTGTGGGTTTTCTCTTCTCTAGTTCTGGTGCGCAGGTCCCAGGGTGCGTGGGCTCTGTGGGTGTGACGTGCGGGTTCCAGAGTGCGTAGGCTCTGTAGTTTGTAGGATGCAGGCTCTCTAGTTGAGGTGCGCGAGCTCAGTAGTTGTGGTGCGCCAGGTTAGTTGCTCCACGTCATGTGGGATCTAAGTTTTCTGACCAGGGGTCGAACCTGCATCCCCTGCATTGTAAGACAGATTCTTTACCACTGGACCACCAGGGAAGTCCCTCACTTGATTTTTAAATCAAAGACTATAATACTTTATCCAACAATTTAAAAATATATATGGATGGATATTTGTTCCATATTGCAGGCAGTACTGTTTACTAAAAGAAGCATGGATTTCACAGACAGACTTGGTTTAAATCCCAGCCCCATCAATTTACTGCTCACATGGCTTTGGGCAAAGCCCTTCAGTTCCCTGTGTCTGAGTTTCCTCATTTGTAAACTGCGGCAAAGACAACTTTCCTTCTCACGGTGGTTGTGGGAATTAAATGAAGTCACACCCGTAAAGCAGGGTTGTTGGTATATACTAAATTGTCAGCAGATGCTAATTTTTTTTTTTTTTTAAATTTTAGTTGTTGTATTTAACAGAGGTGTGGCAAGGGAAAGAAGGGAAGAGAAGGGAAACAGAGAAAAGGATCAAGGTAGACAAAGCACAAAGAAGGAAGACAGTGAAAAAAATAGAAATGGCCACCAGAAAATAAAGACAAATAAAGTGGCTTATAGATTTCATTTGGTTTTAAAATATCATATTTTTACTTTTTTTTTTTTTTTTTGGCATGGGGAAAAA
>NW_006794522.1:0-2083 GCF_000442215.2 Lipotes vexillifer | reverse complement strand
AGAATTCCCCCTTCACTATCCAGTTTCTGTAGTCTCTTAAATTCTTTCTTCTAGTTCTTCAGTCTACAAGGCCTAACTATGGGTTTTAATAAATACTTTTAGTAACACCACTAGGCACTGACTACCTGCACTCTCAGGTTAAAAGTCATAAAAACAGGAAACTCACCATGGTAGTTTCCTTTCCCTTTGTCCAAGTGCTGACTTCCCTCTTCTTTTTGGTCACTCTCCAGTAATTTCAGGTACATTTTTGTCTGTTTACTTGTTTTCTTTTGTTTTGTTTTTGCACTGAGTTTATAGTTGGTATCCTCAGGAGACTCAGTATGATAGAGGTGTATTTAGCTATCCTGGCAGTGGAGTTTTAAGGAATATTCTTTACTTAAAATTTAAAATAAAGTTTACTTAAAATTTTAGTATTTTTGATATCAAAGTACTAAAATATATTTAAATGAGAGATAATACTTAATGTTTATTATTATCCAAAATCAAAGTCTTATTTTTTCCCTTCAAGACTTTGCTTGGACTTTTAGAATGAAAGATTATAGAACAGTTTCATAGTTTATCCTTTTCTGTAGCTTATTAAATGCGATTTTCATTACTTGGTTTTATTCAGTGACTATTTTGCATGGGCATAGTTTTTGGCCATGGGTATACATTGAAGGATAAATTAGAATATCTACCCTTAAGAAGCTCTATTTAATAGAGGAGACCAAATACATCAACAAGTATTGTAACAGAGGTATTAACTGCTATATCATAGATAGTTCCAAAGTGCTTTGGGAACACATGGAAAGGTAAAATTAGCTTTGCTTGTAGAGTAGGTGTGGAGGGACCAAGGAAAACACTGTAGGAGAAGATAAGATTTATAAACTGAGCCTTGAAAGTTTATAAGAGCTCACACGTAGTTCAAATAGCGATATATATATATATATATATATATATGTATATATGCACATGCATGCATACTGAGGGTCAAAAGCCATGAATAGTTACCTTTTAATGATGCTGTGCACACTATGTAGCTATAAATTTAATTAATTTGATACCATAATTGACATTTCAGGAGAGAATGTGATTTCATTAGGGAAGGCAATGATTTCTTTAATTCATTTTGAAAAACTTTTAATTTTGAAATATTATAGATTTATAGGAAGTTGCAAAGATAGTACAAAGAGTTTCTGTGTATTCTTCACCCATCTTCTCCCAATGGTCACATCACACATAATTATAGTACAATATAAAAACCAGGAATTTAATATTGGTATAATGTATGTGTATAGCTCTATGCCATTTTAACACAAGTATAGATTTGTGTAGCCACCACAGCATCAAGATAACAGAACCATTACGTCACCACAAAGAATTCCCTCACACAACCCCTTTATTATCACATGCATCCACCCCTCCAACTATCCCTAACCTCTGAAATCCACTAATCTCTTTTCCATCTTTATAATTTTTTCATCTTGAGAATGTTATATAAGTAGAATCACCTTATGTGACCTTATGAGACTGGTTTTTTTCACTCAGCACAATGCCCTTGAGATCCAACCAAGTTGTTGCGAGTACCTATATTTATTGCTGTGTGTTTTTCTCTCAACATTACTCTAGCTGCATTCCTAAATGTTGATAAGTTGGGTTCTCATTTTCATTAAATTCAATATATATTTTTATGTCCCTTTAGACTTCTTTCTGAACCCATGGATTATTTTGATTCCAAGTGTTTGTAGGCTTTCCTGTAACCTTTCTGTTACTGATATTGATTTAATTCCATTGTATTCAGAGAACATACTCTGTATGATTCCAATTCTTTTAAAATTTGTTGAGGTATCTTTTATGACTCAGGATAGGGTCTGGTTTGGTAGATGGTCCATGGGTGCTTGAAAAGAATATTTGTTCTTCTGTTGTTGGGTACAGTGTTCAATAAAAGTCTCTTAGCTCATGTTAGCTGATATCTTTGTTGAGTTCTTCTCTAGTCTTGTTGATTTCTAACTGTTCCATCAATTACTGAGGGAGGGGGTTTAAAGTCTCTAACTGTAACTATGACTTTATATCTCCTTTCACATCTATCAGTTTTTTTTTTTTT
>NW_006794521.1:0-974 GCF_000442215.2 Lipotes vexillifer | reverse complement strand
TGAATATATTCAGGAAAAAACGCATACGCCCTTTTTGGCCAAGGGCATACTGGTCGGCCTTCTGCCTATTTTCATAGGCTTTATATGAAATTCCAAACCACCTCCTGAAATCGTTTTCCTGCAATTCTGCCTCACTTTCAAATTCTCTTCACAGCCTTACTGCAATATATTTTTGGACAAAAGCTGTCATTTATAACTCTGCAGGTTTGTGAATTACAGTGGCCCTGAGCTCCTTTTCTCCCCTCGCTTTCTTGTGAGCTGGCCGCCATCCCGCAGGATCGCTTCAGACCCTAGTCTGGTTCAGGCACGGCATGCTGAGGCTTTGGTTCATTCTTCTTGCTGGTGGGAAATTAGAGTTCAATGTACCCGTCCAAACACCTACAGCTAGTCTCTCGTTGGTTCTCCCCATTCCTGTCCATCTTACGCAGAAATTGCAAAGTGTGCCAAACAGGACGTTAAAGGCACTGACTCTGCAAGTGTGAGGAGTGTCGGGAAAGCGTCTTGAACGGCCAACACGTGTTCCCGGGCACGTAAACTGAGATGCATTCTAGGAACGTAGCCCGATCACACGGTGGACCGTACTCTGGGTTTCCCATGAATGTTTTAGCGGAAGGAAGAATCCATTCAACCTGGGGAGTTGGGCCCCATGGAATGGATACCATGCAGTATGACTTCAAAGGGTTTGCCTTTGCTTACCAAACCTCACCAATCCTATGAGCCCCTAGAGTCCAACCTTATGTCTCACACAGCTGTGGGTGTAGCTGTGGTAAATCCAGGTTTCATCCCGAGCCCTGAATGAATTAATTATGAATGTCTCTCTAATTCTCTGTCGTTGTGATTTGGTTTTGAAATTTATTTTTATAATGGGATTTGGCTCATTTTCACTGCTGCGCTTATGTCGCTCTACAAAGGCTTGATTCTCTGACGGAGACATATCAATACATAGGTTTGAAGATTCCTACCAGTCAGGTCTA
>NW_006794520.1:0-1678 GCF_000442215.2 Lipotes vexillifer | reverse complement strand
CTCCGCAACGGGAGAGGCCACAACCAGTGAGAGGCCCGCGTACTGCAGAAAAAAAAAAAAAAATTCGTTCAGATTTTTGTATTCTCTTATGAAAAGCCCGAACGAACTTTTTGGCCACCCAAATATTTGAGGCCATTATTCAGTCTACCACACTCCCTACTCCTTAAGTGTGAGCCATGTATAGGGACTTTCATCCAAAGAGTACAGTATGAAAAGAGGGGAAAAGTATAACTTTACATTGGAGAAAACTGACAAACACTACCTCGGCCAGGTGATCCAGTTCAACATCAACAGTGATAGCTATGTTGATAGTTTGTACCCTTGATAAGATGTGATGAGAATGGCACTTTATCTCTGTGATCTTCCTTCCCAAATTACATAACCCCAGACTAATCAAGAGAAAAACATCAGACAAATTCTAATTGAGGTATATTCTATGAAATACCTGGCCTGTATTCTTCAAAACTGTCTAGATCTCCAAAAACCAGGAGAATCTGAGAAACTGTCACAGCTCGGAACAGCCTAAGGAGACATGACTTATAAATGTAATGTGGTATCCTGGAGGGCGTCCTGGAGCAGAAAAATGACATTCAGTAAAAGCTAAGGACACTTAAATAAAATATGGACTTTAGTTAGTAATAAAATATCAATATTGGTTCTTTAATTGTAACAAATGAACCTTACTAATGTAAGATGTTAATTACAGGGAAAACTGGGCCCGGGGTGTCGGGGAGTTCTGAACTATCATTGCAATTTTTCTGTAAGCCTAAAACTATTCTAAGAAATAAGGTTTATCTAGGAAAAAAAGAACGTGGAAGCACAGTATCTGAAAACATGCACAGCCACTGCACAAAAGAGGAAATACACACATAACTAATAAGTACATGAACGGAAGCTCAGCATCACCATTGGGGGAAATGCAAAGCCACTCCACCGTGGATTTGCACATCCACTGGATGGGCAAAAATTAGGAAATCTGACAATACCCAGTACTGGAAGACAATTATTTGGCATTCTCTTGTAAAGCTGAATATTTGCGTGTCACACCACCAATTCTGCTCCCAGACATACATCTGAGAGAAACTCTCGTACATGGTCACCGGGAGGTACAAGATTGCTCACAGCAGCACTAGGTGTAACAGCAAAAAACTGGAAACAACCTGGGCAACCATCATGGAGAGAACGGACAGATAAACTGTGCTGTGTTCACGCAATGGGCTGTCACACAGCAGTGAAAACAGATAGACTTGCATCTATCCCCATGGATACTTATTAGTAAAATATGTCAGGTTAAAAAGCAAGTCCTAGAAGACTTTATATACAATATGATATCTTTTTCTAAAGGTGAAGAGTAAGCAAACTTAGACAATATATTGTTTTGGCCTAAATAGCTATATGATAAAGTATATATATGTAAATAAAGGGATGCTAAAACAAATTGAGGCTAGTGCTCACTCCTGGGAGCGGGGTAGGGGAGGAAGGGCATTGGGATGAGAAAGAGCACGTAGGTATATGCAAGTTATTGGTAATGCTTCAGATCTTGGGGTTGGATGGTGTGCTCTGGGTGTTCATTATATAATGTAGTAAATAAAAGAGGGGCATCCATGAACCAATGATAAAAGTTATAAACCAATGCTGGACACCACAGATAAACCCCCTCCAAAAAAAAAAAAAAAAA
>NW_006794517.1:0-1857 GCF_000442215.2 Lipotes vexillifer | reverse complement strand
CTTTCCCTGTCCTCCACATCCAGTCCATCACAGGAAGGTTTTTTTCCCAGCTAAGCACCAAAACATATCCCAAACTTGTTCTCCACTACTACTCTAGTTAGAAATCAAAGTTATCTCTCAGCCTACAGCCTACAGCCAACTGATCTGTCTGTTCCTAGTATCCTCCTCCTACAATCTATTCGCAACGAAAGAGTAAAAGTTATTTTGCAAAATCAGATCACGTCACTCTTTGGTATAAAATCCATCAAAAGCTTACCAATGCACTTACAATATAATCCAGAGTCTGTATGAAAACCTATAAGGTCCTGTGAGACTGAATGTGCTTCACCCATTTATCCATTAGGTCTCAGCTCCAATGTAACCTCCTCAGGGAGCCATCCCTGACCATCCACCTCATCTCTCCACGCCCACAGCAAGTAAAATTACTCCCCTTCAGTCCCTTTGTTTCCGTCATTACACATAGAGTAATTTATAAGTATTATATTTACTTGTCTGGTTACTCCTCTAAGAGGAGAGCCTGACACGTAGTTGGTACTCAATAAATTTGTTGACCTCTATGAACAAAATGATGTTATAGCAAGTCACAAATGTTATAGCAAGTCATAAATGTTATCAGCAGAGGATCTAAAGATAAAAATGTGATTTGGGGGAAGTGAGTTGGAGGAGGGCAATGCAAGAGAGCCAAATCCCTTCTCTTTATTCCATTATTCTACCACTCAACAATTATATACCGAGTGCCGACTATGTATTGAACCAAAAACAAAACAAAAATAAACTCTGCCTCTTAGAGATAGTTAACAGATACTATACAAACATAAAAATGTAAAACAGGAAGAGTTTAAAATAGCTCAAAGAAGAAGAGTACTTTTACTTCATTTTACATGTTCCTGTATTGTTTAAATTTTTCTTACATATTCATATACCCGTGTATATCTATGGAAGATGGTCTGGAAAGACATCCACTAAAATGTTAACCGTGATTATGTACACCTAGAAAGTACAAGTAGAAGGTAGAAGAAAAAGAGCATTTCGTGGACACACTACTCTGTAGTGCTCTATCTATCTATCTATGGATTTATAGTAAGCACATATTTCTTTTAGAATAAAACCATAAACTACTAATATCTCATAAATACAAGGATTAAGATTTAAAAAGTCATTAAAAAATACTGAGCTATTTAAATATTACCTCATTTTTTGTTTAGCTTTTTCAAAAGTTTCCAAATTTTGAAGAACATGCCTTTCTGGCCACTCCAGAGGATTGGTTTCCACTGGACTTGAAGAAATACGTTCCACTGGATTGGAATCTGAAGAGAAATATGTAAGTACTGAAAGGTATTAACATACTGAATTTTGCTATATAAAAATGTATGTAGATACATACATACATCGTGTATGTGTGTGCACATGTGCATGTGTATAAAGGCAAATTGGATTAATTGTACAGTACTTACCTCAGGCATTTATTAAGGATATCTCTGATGGCCTGAACTGTGCAAAATACCATAGAAAAGTTTTTTGGAAATGAAAAAAAAAATTAGTATTAAGCTTTATTTTACTATCTCCTCATAATAAAAGTTATGAGCCTGAATTCAGAAGATGAATTAGCACTGTAAAAACTCATATGGAATGAAAGCATAACTTTGTTATTTTTGTGAAATTAGTTCTAAATGGAAAGGAGACAACTCTGTGGAGAATATACTGGATATATTATGTGATTTCCATACTACAAAGAGGAATTATCACCAGTATCCTGAGAAATTCATATCTTTAAGAGATTACCGGACTTCCCTTGTGGCGCAGTGGTTAAGAATCCGCCTGCCAATGCAGGGAACACAGGTTCGAGCCCTGGTCCAG
>NW_006794516.1:0-1679 GCF_000442215.2 Lipotes vexillifer | reverse complement strand
CATTTCATGATATGTCTTAGATTTCTTTCCTTCCCAGTACATAGAGGGTTACCCCATTCCTTTCAACTCCTTCATAATATTCCATAGTATGAATGTGTTACAGTTTAATAATGCCCCTATTTAAGGATATTTAGATTATGACCAGTTTTCTTGTTACTGGCATTGCTGCAATGAATATCCTTGTACATGCATTTTTGTGAGCCTGGTCATTTATTTCTATAGAATAGTTATCTAGAAATGGGATTGTTGGGGTGAAGACTATTTAGATATCAAATTTTAATTGCCCTCAAAAAATTTGTGCCAGAAAAAAAAAAAGTTGTGCCAGCTTATCCTCCAGTCATCATGTTGTGATGACATTCATTTCCCCACACCCTTTCATCACTGGATATTCTCACTTTTTGTTTTTCTTTTTTGCGAATCTGACAGATGAATAAAAGGGGTCCCGTCTGAATTTGAATTTTTCTTATTATTTGTGAAATTAAATATCTTTATATGTTTACTGAAATTTGTATTTTATCCCCGAGTTGTCTGTCCTTTGCCCATTTTTCTGTTACTATTTATTTATTGATTCGTAGAAAAAGTCAGTTTAGATACATAAGTTATTTTGGAAAAAAACATTCAAAGTAATTTTCATGACAGTCTGTGGTCATATCCTTAGTTCAACTTGAATAGACGTCATAAACGACTTCTGAATTAATAATAAAAGACATAACAGTCAATCTAAAAACAGGTATTATGACCACCCTTAAAGAGATGCCCCCTTAGTCTGGTATCTTATTGGTAATGAAAAAAATGCTAGAACCAAGGACTTTTTTAAATTTACAGATTTACTAAATACTATATGTAGTTTATATTTCCCGTGATAGTACCTAACTTGGAGATTTTATTTCCCAATCTTGTAAAAAAAATGAAAGTCATTTAGGACAAGAAATAGAAAACTTAATTTCCTCTGGGAGTGGAGGGGGGTGGTAGACTGAGGGACAGAGGTAAGAGAAAAAGTTTGAATTGTGTGCTACATATTTTTGGAATTTTGAGATGTGAATATATATTACATATTTTTAAAAGATAAATTCAAATTAAAAAATTAATTTTTAAAAAGCATGTGTTTGGGAGACGGTACACTATAACATGAGTCTGGTAAGGTTTGAAGATTTCTAAGTCAGCTTGAGGTTTATACCTTATAAGCAGAGGTTCCTAACTTGAGGTCAGTGGTTCCCCAAAGCAGAATTTCTTACCTTCCCTCCTGCTTCCCCGTGTATAACTCTTTGGCAAGCTGCAGAACCTTATGTTCTTTGGATAATGTTTTAAAATGTATAATAAGTCAAAATATATACAAAAACAAAGGAAACCAACTATATTGAAATAGTTTTCAGAATCTTTTAAAAATTAGTGAAATAGTAATAAATATGCTTCTCTTAACGATTTAAATAACAAGATATAGTGGTAGGTCTAAGAAATATTATAACTCTAGGGTAGTGATGCGAATAAATGATATTTCGAGGTATCTGCAGCATATACGTGATATGAAATGACCTGTGATTTCTACTGGGGACCAAATTAACTATACTGCTGATCTACTGTGGTTCGTTGCCTACATTCATAATGGAAGGAAGTGCTGATTTTAGTTAGAGATTTGTGAAAACTGAGATGTAATTTTATTTCCCATCCAAGTTTGGCAC
>NW_006794515.1:0-519 GCF_000442215.2 Lipotes vexillifer | reverse complement strand
TAATGGGAATTGGCTGATTTTCACTGCTGCGCTTATGTCGCTCTACACACGCTTGATTCTCTTGAGGAGACATATAAATTCATAGGTTTTAAGATTCCTACCAGTCAGGTCTATTCCTATGCGTTGAATATGGGGTGTTGAGTCCATTTCGTGGAGCAAGGAGTAGTTCTTGTCTATTACGTATTTGGCTTCTGGAACGATATCTATGCTGATTTCAATCTCTGGATTTATGCAGCACCCCCACTCAGCTTTCCCCTTACGCAAGCAGACGAATGAGAGACTCTCTTCTGCTTTGTAATTCCTTCCATGTGTAGAAAAGTTTACAATCCGTGTATTAGTGATACCGTATGAGGTTTCTTTTTCTGTGTGACTTATTTCCCTTGGAATCATCGTACCTAAATGCACTCACTAAGATGCTACTGGCCTGATGACATTGATTTCATTGCCGACTGATACTCCATGGCACCTAAGTGCCACAACTTGGCGATCCATTTTTTCCTTTCGTGGGTATTTAACTGG
>NW_006794514.1:0-284 GCF_000442215.2 Lipotes vexillifer | reverse complement strand
TCTTGTGTTTCCTGCCTAGAGAAGTTCCTTTAGCATTTGTTGTAAAGCTGGTTTGATGGTGCTCAATTATCTTAGCTTTTGCTTGTCTGTAACACTTTTAATTTCTCCATCAAATCTGAATGAGATCCTTGCTGGGTAATCTTCATTGTAGGTTTTTCTCTTTCATCACTTTAAACATGCCCTGCTGCTCCCTTCTGGCTTGCAGAATTTCTGCTGAAACTTCAGCTGTTAACATTATGGGGATTCCCTTATGTGTTACTTGTTGTTTTTCCCTTGCTGCTTTT
>NW_006794513.1:0-316 GCF_000442215.2 Lipotes vexillifer | reverse complement strand
TCACAAAGCACCGAGCTGATCTCCCTGTGCTATGTGGCTGCTTCCCACTACCTATCTATTTTAAGTTTGGTAGTGTATATATGTCCATGCCACTCTCTCGTTTGGTCCCAGCTAACCCTTCCCCCTCCCTGTATCCTCAGGTCCATTCTCTAGTAGGTCTGCATCTTTATTCCCGTCTTGCCCCTAGGGTCTTCATGACCATTTTCTTTTTTTTTTTTAAGATTCCATATATATGTGTTAGCATATGGTATTAGTTTTTCCCTTTCTGACTTACTTCTCTCTGTATGACAGACTCTAGGTCCATCCACCTCACTAC
>NW_006794512.1:0-594 GCF_000442215.2 Lipotes vexillifer | reverse complement strand
GTCCAAAGAAGAAGAAGCTGGACAGTTTGGGGCTTTGGAGGAAGAGAAATTGGCTGCTTGATCTGGTACTTGCCTCAGAACCCATTTGGCTTCACCAGCTCCTCCAATTTGGGGTTTTGGTGAGTCCTCCAGACTGTGAGATGTGCCTTAGCTTCATTCCATGAAAATGTTCTAAGTCCTATCTGTCTTTACACTTTTGCCCTATCAAAGCAGCCTCTTATGGTCTCTGAATCATATTGTGTAAACATTTACTTTGCCACCATCATTTCCTACTCTTGACTGTACATGTCCCTTTTTTCAACTCTAACACTGTTGTCTTGAATCTATTTAGTTATTTTATCTGCCTAACCTAAGATTGTAGCCTTGTGCTCTCCCAATACAGTGACGACCAGCTGCATGTGGCTACAACATTTAAATTAATGAAATTAAATAGCTAAACTTCACATCCTTGGTAACCCAGCCAGATTTCAAGTGTTCTGTCACCACGCGTGTGTGGCAGTTTCTGTATCATACATTGCATATATAGAGCATGTTCTTCGTCTTGGAAAGTTCTACCGGCTGTTGAGCTACATCTGATGTTTTTTTTTTTTTTTT
>NW_006794511.1:0-677 GCF_000442215.2 Lipotes vexillifer | reverse complement strand
ATTCCCGCACAGAGGATCGGTGCCGACCGGCACTCAGCAGCCCGAGAGGCTTGTGTGCTCACCCGCTGGGATGGGCAGGGGCTGGGAGCTGAGGCTCAGCTTCCGAGGTCGGATCCCAGGGAGAGGACTGGGGTTGGCTGGGGGAACACAGGCTGAAGGGGCCAGTGCACCACAGCTAGCCGGGAGGGAGTCCGGGAAAAAGTCTGAAGCTGCTGAAGAGGCAAGAGACTTTTTCTTGCCTCTGTGTTTCCTGGAGCACGAGGAGAGGGGATTAAGAGCGCGGCTTAAAGGAGCTCCAGAGACAGGCGCGAGCTGTGGCTATCAGTGCCGACCCCAGAGACAGTCATGAGACACTAAGGCTGTTGCTGCTGCCACCAAAAAGCCTGTGTGCAAGCACAGGTCACTATCCATACCTCCCCTCCTGGGACACTGTGCAGCGCGCCACTGCCAGGGTCCCGTGATCAAGGGAAAACGTCCCCGGGAGAACAAATGGCGCGCCTCAGGCTGGTGCAATGTCACGCTGGCCTCTGCCACCTCAGGCTCTCCCTGCATCCGTACTCCTCCCTCCCCTGAGTAAGCCAGAGCCCCCGAATCAGCGGCTCCTTTAACCCCGCCCTGTCTGAGCGAAGAACAGACGCCCTCAGGCGACCTACATGCAGAGGCGGGTCCAAATCCAA
>NW_006794510.1:0-2983 GCF_000442215.2 Lipotes vexillifer | reverse complement strand
CACACACACACACACACACACACACACCTTTGCAGTATCTGTTGTGACTGCACACACAAGATGTACAAGGGAAACCGGGTAACAGCTGAATGAATGAACCCCACACGTTTAAAACCCCAAGGAGGCACAAGCCAGATACACATGGCCGGTCACTGAGACTTGAATGTAGGGGAGCTTCATAAACTAGATGATAAATAAACCTCACCCTTTCCCAGACAACCCAGGGCAAGAAGTCAAAGAAGACAGTGATTGTCCGAAAGTCCTGTGTCCCCTTTACCTGCCCAGAGTTTCTGGCCACCCCTGCCTTGCCGCTTCCCCAGAGAGGCCCTTGGAAAGACATCGATGGCACCACCTGGGCTCCCCACCTCCCTTCATCTTCCCCCAACCTCCACTTCCCCGGTCCCACACCATGGGGGACCCTCTCACCACTAAGTGAGATCCAGGAGAGCTACCACCTCTGCCATAATCCAGTTCATGAAAAATTGAAAATGTTCCTCTACGTTTTTTTTCACGTAACCAAATGGCAGTTTCCAAAGGTGAAAAACTGTTATTTTCCCAGGCAAATTCCTGTGAAGTGAAAATTGCTAGTTTCACGCAGCTCTACCACTGATGTCTATTGTTACTATGGGCGCTAGATTAGCACCATTTGATCCAGAAAAAATTAAATCTGGGTTATATTCTTAAAAGGCCTTAAATGTTCCTGTGGCCAGCCTTTCACAGACCAAGAGCCAGCAGGAGGCCTTCCCAAAGCTCTGGTCACCATGCCCACCATCACCACCCCTGTGGATGCCCGCTGAACCCAGACCCCCTACCAGACACGGCCAAACTCAAGAACATGCCTCTTATCCTCCCAAAGACAGGGATGTACAGAGAGCATGAGCTCAGACCCTCTGAGAGGAGACTTACAATGTTTCCTAGTCATTTTAGAATGGAAAACGGTGACCTATGGGAAACTATCTCACCATGTATTAGTCCATAGGGCTGCCACGACAAAGTACCACAGACTGGGTAGCTTAAACAACAGAAATTTATTTGCTCACAGTAGAGGAGGCTACGAGTCCAAGACCAAGGTGTCAGCAGGGTTGGTTTCTTCTGAGGCCTCTCTCCTTGGCTTCTAGATGGCCGTCTTCTTCCAATGTCTTCACTTGGTCTTCCTTCTGTGTGTGTCTGTGTCCTAACCTCCTCTTCTTATAATGACACCAGTCCTACTGGAATAGGGTCCCCCTGAGTGACCTCACTTTAATAATTATCTCTTTAAGACCCTACCTCCAAACACAGTCCCATTCTGAGGTACCGGGATTTAGGACTTGAACCTATGAATTTTGGAGGGACACAATTCAGCCCCTAACACTCCACATCTCCAGCCCGGCCATCTTACCTTCACTTTGTAGAGGCTCAATGGTAAGAAGGCTCTGGGAGCTTACCTAGTTCAGTGGTTTTTCACATTGTGTTCCCTGGAGCCCTTGCGGTGCCTGAAGTGACCTTAGGGGATTTCTGTGGTTGGGAGAGCGGACGGCAAGGGGAAGTCTGGGACTCCAACCCTGCTTCAGCCAAATCAGCCTGGCTCTTTTCTGTCCTATACTGAGGCTCCATTTAAGATTCTGTTTGACCAAAGGGCTCTTCGTTTTACAAAATGTTTGAAAATTGCTGACTATTTTTCAAATGACCAGACTGCAGTGCAGAGAGGTGAGGAGAGACACTGGTATTGCACTGTTCTTGCTGGCACACCTGGGGTCTTGCTGAGCACCCACACTCTGGTGTAGGGTTCCTCCAACCAAACTGAGGGGACTCTCAAGAGAGACCTCGGGGACCACCACTCTAGAGAAGTGTTTGCTGGTGCCAAAAGATGAACATCTCACTGGAGTCAGAAGCAGAAGTGAACTCCCATGTCACACAGCATCGTCCTCGAGGGCAGGACGTGTGGATCTGGGCTTAAAAGTCGGAAAATCTGAGTCACTACTACCCTGGAGTCAGAGATTGCTTGGAAATTGTCACTTCCAACAAGAAAAAAAAGGCACCCCCATCAGGTGCATTTGGGTGTCTCATTTAGGGGTCATGCACCGTGCTGGGAAGTGATAAATATATTTGGCGACAAGCCGTGGCTAACTGTGTTTGCACGCTTTCCTGGGAGTCTGGCTGTCAATAGCAAAGATGGAGATGAGGAGAAAGCACCAGCCTCCTCTTAAAAAAAGAAATTAGTCTCCGAAAGCCCAACAGGCTCAGCTCACCACAGAGCAAGAGTTTTGTCACATGTACCTTCTGAAGAAATGCCCTTCCTTGGAATATCCCAAGAAGTTCTTGGCTTTGAAAAGCTAAGCGACTGTTTTACCCAGAGACAGTTAGGGCAGAGGCAGCTTTTGGGTGAGAGAAAAGGGCACGATCCCAGCCTGTGCCTTTGGGTGGTCCCTGCACTGTCTCCCTGTTGGTTGACCCCAGAATCCCTGGGCTGCAGATGGGAGTCCGAGCTGAATCAGGTCATGCTTTGGAGGGCCTCAGAGTTAACTTGGGTGAGAGAAATGGGCATCTCACCTCAAACCTGACCAACAATAGGAAGCTGCTTCCCTAGGCTTTTCTTTGGAATGTTCTGGTAGGGACCACACCAGGCAGTTGGGTCTGCTCAATTTTGGATAAATACATTTTAGTGTATTCATACAACAGGATTTTCTCCAGCAGGGAGAAAAAAAAATGGATGAAACACAGCCTTGCACGATAACAAGGATGAATCTCAGAAATATGATTTTAAGAGGGAAAAAAAGCAAGTCACACAAGACCTCAATAGAGTATAATACAACTTTTTTAAAGCTCAAAAAAAAAAAAAAGAAAACAAGCAAAAATAAGCAATATATTATTTAGGGGTGCATATGTAAATAGTAAAAACAAAAATTTGTGCTGTTTTATGTTGTGGGTTTTTTTTGTTTTTTTTGTTTTTGCGGTACTTGGGCCTCTCACTGTTGTGGCCTCTCCCGTTGTGGAGCACAGGCTC
>NW_006794509.1:0-262 GCF_000442215.2 Lipotes vexillifer | reverse complement strand
CAAAAACCTGTGCCCCCTGCATCGGCAGGCGGACTCTCAACCACTGCGCCACCAGGGAAGCCCGGGGGGCTACTTTTTATTGTGGTGCACGGACTTCTCATTGCGGTGAATTCTCTTGTTGCGGAGCATGGGCTGTAGGTGCGCAGGCTTCAGTAGTTGTGGCACATGGGCTTAGTTGCTCCGCGGCATGTGGGATCTTCCCGGGGCTCGAACCCGTGTCCCCTGCATTGGCAGGCGGATTCTTAACCACTGCACCACCAGG
>NW_006794507.1:0-1157 GCF_000442215.2 Lipotes vexillifer | reverse complement strand
GAAGTCAGGCAGCCTGATTCCTCCAGCTCCGTTTTTCGTTCTCAAGATTGCTTTGGCTATTTGAGGTCTTTTGTGTTTCCATACAAGTTGTGAAATATTTTGTTCTAGTTCTGTGAAAAATGCCAGTGATACTTTGACAGGGATTGCATTGAATCTATAGATTGCTTTGGGTAGTAGAGTCATTTTCACAATGTTGATTCTTCCAATCCAATAACATGGTATATCTCTCCATCTATATGTATCATCTTTAATTTCTTTCATCAGTGTCTTATAATTTTCTGCATACAGGTCTTTTGTCTCCTTAGGTAGGTTTATTCCTAGATATTTTATTCTTTTTGTTGCAATGGTAAATGGGAGTGTTTTCTTGATTTCAGTTTCAGATTTTTCATCACTAGTATATAGAAATGCCAGAGATTTCTGTGCATTAATTTTGTATCCTGCTACTTTACCAAATTCATTGATTAGCTCTAGTAGTTTTCTGGTAGCATCTTTAGGATTCTCTATGTATAGTATCATGTCATCTGCAAACAGTGACAGCTTTACTTCTTCTTTTCCAATCTGGATTCCTTTTATTTCCTTTTCTTCTCTGATTGCTGTGGCTAAAACTTCCAAAACTATGTTGAATAAGAGTGGTGAGAGTGGGCAACCTTGTCTTGTTCCTGATCTTAGTGGAAATGCTTCCAGTTTTTCACCATTGAGGATGATGTTGCCTGTGGGCTTGTCATATATGGCCTTTATTATGTTGAGGAAGGTTCCCTCTATGCCTACTTTCTGCAGGGTTTTTATCATAAATGGGTGTTGAATTTTGTCAAAAGCTTTCTCTGCATCTATTGAGATGATCATATGGTTTTTCTCCTTCAATTTGTTAATATGGTTTATCACATTGATAGATTTGCATATATTGAAGAATCCTTGCATTCCTGGAATAAACCCCACTTGATCATGGTGTATGACCCTTTTCATGTGCTGTTGGATTCTGTTTGCTAGTTTTTTGTTGAGGATTTTTGCATCTATGTTCATCAGTGATATTGGCCTGTAGTTTTCTTTCTTTGTGACATCCTTGTCTGGTTTTGGTATCAACCTCGTAGAAGGAATTTGGGAGTGTTCCTCCCTCTTCCATATTTTGGAAGAGTTTGAGAAGGATAGGTGTTAGCTCT
>NW_006794506.1:0-226 GCF_000442215.2 Lipotes vexillifer | reverse complement strand
CTGGAGTAGCAATTCTCATATCAGACAAAATAGACTTAAAAATAAAGACTATTAGAAAAGACATAGAACAACTCTATATAATGATCAAGGATCAATCCAAGAAGAATGTATAAAAATTGTAAATATTTATTCACCCAACATAGGAGCACTTCAGCACATAAGGCAAATACTAAAAGCCATAAAAGGGGAAATCAACAGTAACACATTCATAGTAGGGGACTTTAAC
>NW_006794505.1:0-2568 GCF_000442215.2 Lipotes vexillifer | reverse complement strand
CCCCCCCTGCCAATGCAGGTGACACGGGTTCGAGCCCTGGTCCAGGAAGGTCCCACATGCCATGGAACAACTAAGCCCATGCTCCACAGCTACTGAGCTCTAGAGGCCATGAAACACAACTACTGAAGCCTGTGTGCCTAGAGCCAGTGCTCTGCAACGAGAAGCCGCCGCAATGAGAAGCTCATGCACCGCAATGAATAGCCTCTGCTCACCACAACTAGAGAAAGCCTGTGCACAGCAATGAGGACCCAATGAAGTCATAAATAAATAAATAAATTTTTTTTAAAAGATAGACTTTTTAATAAATAATAATAAATGCTGGAGAGGGTGTGGAGAAAAGGGAACCCTCTTACACTGCTGGTGGGAATGTAAGATGGTGCAGCTGCTATGGAAGACAGTATGGAGGTTCCTCAAAAAAATAAAAATAGAGTTGCTATATGATCCAGTAATCCCACTTTTGGGCATATACCCAGACAAAACTGTAATTTGAAAAGATACATGCATCCATATGTTCTTAGCAGCACTATTACAATAGCCAAGACATGGAAACAACCTAAATATCCATTGACAGATGCATGGATAAAGATGTGGTATATGTACACAATGGACTATTACTCAGCCATTAAAAAGAAATAATGCCAGCACTTCCCTGGTGGTCCAGTGGCTAAGACTGCATGCTCTCAATGCATGGGACCAGGATTTGATCCCTGGTCAGGGAACTATATCCCATATGCATGCCGCAATTAACAGTTCACATGCTGCAACTAAAGAGCCTGCATGCCACAACTAAAAAGCCCTCATGCACCATCGAAGATCCTGCATGCTGCAACTAAGACCCAGCACAGCTTATATAAATAAATAAATATTTCAAAAAAGAAATAATGCCATTTACAGCAACATGGATGGACCTAGAGATTATTATACTAAGTAAAGTCAGACAGAGAAAGACAACTGTGTGATATTACTTATATGTGGAGTCTAAAATATGACACAAATGAACATATCTACAAAACAGAAAGAGACTCAGGCATAGAGCAGACTTGTGGTTGCCAAAAGGAAGGGGGCATGGTGGAGGGAAAGATTGGAAGTTTGGGATTAACAGATGCAATCTATTATATATAGGATGGATAAACAACGAGGTCCTACCGTATAGCATAGGGAATTATATTCAATATCCTGTGATAAAACATAATGGAAAATAATATGAAAAAGAACATATAACTGAATCACTTTGCTGTACAGCAAAAATTAACAAAACATTGTAAATCAACTATACTTCACTAAAATTTTTAAAAAATCATTAGGACTGGAAAAAATTATTTAGTTTTGGGAAATTGGTCACATATAGATTCAAAGCTCCATCTGAATCTCTGAAATGTAGGCTGGCTTTTTACTACTTCAAATAAGAAGAAATTAGAATAGAGCAGAAATAACCATAAGCAGCCAAAAATCTTGATTCCAGTTCAATTCCTCCCTCTTGGCAAAACCACAGAAGTTTTCTGGGCTTTGAATGGATGAGGTTGGGTAGAGTGGGCTCTCCTTGAACTCTGCAATTCTAAGTAGTGCTTTTGAATTTACAGTTGGAAAGGATGTTAAAGACCATGTATTTTATCCTTTTCGTCTTACAAATGTGGAAATTGAGGCACAGAGGCATTAATTGACTTATCTAAGTGAGTATGTAGCTGGTTATTTTTAAAACTGGCTAGCAAATTGCCAAAAACAATTGATGAAGACTTGATTCAAAGGGGAAGAATAAAATGCTTCTCTCTCACCTCTTCTGCCCCAAACGTTCAACCATTTGTCTTGTAGAGAAAAGGGATCATGTAAAAAGGAAGAGGAGGGCAACCTAAGGAGAAAAGACACAGCATGAGAATGTGAGGCATGCTGGAAAGGGCTCATCCCCTGATGTGATAAAACAATGAAGCTCTTTCCAAGGAATTAGAATAATCTTACCTTGTGCCCCTTGGTCAAGATTCAAACTGTAAGCTTTATTTGCCTTATAAGTATACTTTCTGATGGTGCTGTATAAATAGCTCTTAGGAGATACCTTGAGCTGTATTCTCATATAATGCTTCCTTATCTTGGCTTATCTTGGAAGCCTATTGGAGTGAAAAACTATAAATATATTTCCAAAACATTTTCAGATTTTTGAAGCTGTTTGAAATGAAGATTTACACTTTTCTTTTCTCCACAAGTTACTGAATCACTGAGCTAATGTTCTCTAACCACTGGAGAAGAAATCTCTCCTCTTGTTCGCAGCCCTCCATCTGAACTTTTTATTGAGTATTGGCTACTTTTCAGAGAATAGTTCTCTCAACTGTTGGAGAATTTTGCTTTAGGATATTTTTATTATTGCATCTTAAGGAAGAGTATTTCCTCCACAGTCATTCCAGCTGCAGAGAAATTGATCAAATATTCTTTCTGTGCTGTCAACTCTTCCTCACCAGTAGGGGACACCTGAGGATTTGAACCAAACCTTTTAATCCACTTCTGTTCCAAAAAGTCATTGGCCAAGTTGTATCTAGTTTTAACCCCTTTGGAGTCCTCATTCAAAAAAAATCAACATAT
>NW_006794504.1:0-1160 GCF_000442215.2 Lipotes vexillifer | reverse complement strand
AAAAAAAAAAAAAAACAAACGACTACATTGCTCACTAATGCTTTTTTGTGAAAGTGGACTCTCCTGCGTGAATGTGAAGGTGTAGTCATGTCCTGTGTCTAGGTTGATGTGAGGTGGGAAGCTGGAGATGAGAGCACAGGAAACCCTGGGAATGCAAATATCTAGGAGTTAACAAAAATTTCTGGAAGAACTCCAGATTTTCAAAGGCTATATAATTGGTAGGATTGAAGCACAGGTGACCAAGGGGGTAATGGACAACCCAGCTACTATCTGTGTTATAGGAGGAATAAATAGAAAATAACACCACAGTGTATCTATGATATGATAAAATGATGGAATTGGAAAAATACTGTGGCTCAGAGAAGGATGGAGGGATCTAGGAGACCCAGGAAAGACTGGAGGGATCTACCAGGCTGGATGCTGTGAAGAGGAATTGTGAGTTCCTCTTCCCCTTTAAGGGTCCTCTCCCACCCTCAAGAACACTGTCACTGTTCCATAGCTCCATGAAGGGGTCATATTCTCAGTGCTTAGTTGTTTGAGCCTGAGGTGCACTTCAGATGAACTCTGCTTTCAGATGCATCTCAGTGTGTCTTGGGGCACTAGTTGCCTTTCATACTTTCTGTATAGTAGGGTTCATTTTTCCATTCCTGTACTATTTACAGAGAAATAAAAAACTTACTAACATTTAGGAAAAATAGATACATCAATTTGGCAAAGGAGCCCTAAGGTCAGCCACCAGCAGAGAATAACCTTTTCCTCCTCCTCTTCCTACTTTTCTAAATCAATTATGTTGGCTTAGAGAGCCACCTAAGACGGAAACTCTCAGGGAGGGTTAGAATGTGGGGAACAGGGGAGGGCTTGAAGCTCACAGACCATCTATCTGGGTGTGATAGAGGGCTCCATGGTAAAATCCTGAACACAGTGTGTCACTGGCCAGGGATTGGATTATTAATAGAGTTCAGGATTCTTATAGGAGGACAGAGTCCCTCAACTCTTATTCACCAGTCATGGTTCCACCTCAGGTATCTCTGGGCCATGGCTTCCCTTTGTGTTAGGGCTGATGTGGGGAACAATGCTCCGAGCCTTTGAAAGCCGTGAATCAGATGCTGAGTCCAAGCTCTGTGAGCAGCGGAAAGTCCTATGTGAAGGCATATACATGC
>NW_006794503.1:0-490 GCF_000442215.2 Lipotes vexillifer | reverse complement strand
AGACATCGCCAGCCACGCCAACCTTTATAGTCAAACCTGACCATGGCGGGGGGCGGGGTGGGCATTAGCTAAAGGGTACAGGTTGCTCTTTGTGGTGATGGAAACACCCCGGAATTGACGACGTGATGGTTGCTCTTATCCAAGTATAAACCAAGAACATTGAGGTGACCCTTTAAATGGGTGCATTGTGTGGTCTGTGAATTATAACTCAATAAAGCTGTTTAAAATAAGTAAACAAACAAAGGGATGAACAAAGATTAAATACAATGAAAATGCAAAAAGGAAAGAATTAGCAGGCACCTAGTGTGTGATGTTGCAGATTGCTGTGGTCACTGGGACCACCTTGGGGGCCCGAGCAAGTGACCTCAGTTTACTATCCTGTAAAAGATGTTATCAAGTCTCCACCCCTGGGCCAGCCCCCAGCACACAGATGTGTTGAAGGCTACAGTCTCTAGCACAGCCTGACATACAGAAAGCATGGAACCATCGC
>NW_006794502.1:0-12264 GCF_000442215.2 Lipotes vexillifer | reverse complement strand
CACACACACACACACACACACACACACACACACACACACACACACACACGTAAAACCTAATGTCAATGCACATTACTGCATCTTCTCCCCAGCCCAGCATTAGAGTGCCTAGTGTCGATCCGGAGACACTTCTCTTCATCACTCCAACTACAGGCACACTCTAGGTGGTCACATCCAGTCCCGTGACTTTAAAAACAATCTACAAAGGAACAACTATATTTTTATCTCCAGTCCCAGTCTCTCCTGTGAACTCCAGGCTCATATATTCTACATCTCCTCTTTGATACTGAATAGGGATATCACATCTAATATGACAAAACACACCATTTGAATTTTCCCCAAGACTTCTTTACTGTCTTTTCTATTTCAGTAAATGATAATTGCCTTCTCACTGTTCAGGCGAAGACCTCAAGATTGTCCGTGTCTCCTCAGTTTTTTCTCATGAGCTATATTCAGTTGGCAAATCTTGTCAACTCTGCCTTCAGATTATACCCAGATTCTAACTACTTTACCTCCACTTTTATCCTATATCCTAAACCATCACCTCTCTTATCTGATTGTTGCAGTGGGCTTCTATTGAAATCCCCTCCAACTGACCTCTTGCCAGTGTATTCTCCACATACAGGAGCTGATGGGATCATTTTAAAATAAAATGTCTCAACTCATCGGCTTTCTCGAAGGAAAATTAATGTTTATTATCTCCCCCTCCTCCCCCACTCCCGGTTGCCCCCTCACACACATTTTCTCCCTTCTTCTCAGGTCTCATCTCTCACCCTCTGGCCCTCAGTCACTACCATCCACACTGGCCTCCTACCTGCTGCCACCTCAGGACACTTGCATCTGCTTCAAAAAGGTCATCCCCCAGTGAACTTTACACTTTAATTCAACTGTCTGTTCCAATAACACTTTATCAAAAAGGCTTCCCTGAGCATGCTAAACAAAATAGCATCTAACCGTCCATCCCACTTTCCCACCTTTATTTCTACCTCGTAGCCCTGACCACACCCTGACTAATTGCATATTTATTTGCGTCATTCTCCTGCTACTTAAACACTAGTTCCTAGAGGGCAGCGCCTTTGTCTGTTTTGTTCACTCTTGTGCCTCCAGTGCAAGGAACAGTGCCTGGTGTATAGCAACTATTTTCTGAATGAATGAATTTCTGATGCCAGGGAGGAGTTCGGGTGATGAGAAGGCAGCATGAGAGATGCTGGAAAGGTGTATGAGAGAGGAAAGAAGTAGGACCTAATTGGGAATATACAGGTACTAAAGATAAATTTTGTCTAGTGTGCATTTTCCCTAAAGTTAGCTCTGTATCATTTATTTTTCAGTGTGAAATGTCAGAGAGCCTCCAAGTTCTACACTATGCATGGGAGATCATTTAAGTGATTTTGACAATAAAAAATAGAGCATGATGCTACCTCCCTTCCTACTCATTTTACACTTTAGCTATGTCCTCTTTGGAGTGTGAGTTATTGTCTGTAGCATAATCTCCAAATTTATTTCAGTCTTTTTATGACTCCATAGTCATCAGGCAGATGCTGTCTTCTCCACTTTATTCTCAGTTCATATGCAAAACAATGTAATGTGGGAACTCGGTGTCTTCCTTTAGGATGTGAGATTCTGACTTGGGTGTATGTGGTTGATTTTAGAAGCTACCATAGGAAGCAGGAGGGAGGAAGCAGGTAGAGTGAAGAGAAAAGGAGGAAAAGGCCAATGTAAAGGGATATTATCCACGTCACTGCTGTGGGCAACAGTCCCAATGTCACTGGGACTTCCTCAGAAGCCTGTATAAGGGGCCTCTCAGGACTGTCCACCTGAAGGCAGACAATTAGAGCAGGGGTAGACCAACTGTGGCCCATCGGCCAAATCTGGACAGTGACTTGTAAATAAAGTTTTGTTGGAACATAGCCACGCTGATTTGTTTACTTATTGCTTGTGGCTGTGTTGGGGCAATAAGGACAGAGTTGAGTAGTTGCCACAGAGACCATACAGCCTACAAAACCTGAAATAATTACCATCTGGCCCTCTTCAGAACTTATTTGTCTACCCCTGTTTAAGAGCATTTATCCTCAAGTTCCTATCCACAACTGTTGAAGGATTTCCAGAAGGAGTTTTATATCTTCCTTACTTCCTGGCCTTGCTTGTAAGAAGGGCAAGTAATTTCTTACAGAGTTGAGAAGCCCCTGGCTAAATGGGGAGTTATGCTGCATGTGATCTAGGGACTAGTCAGTGTCCGTGCACGGTGAGTCTGAACTGGCACAGAACTGCCCTTGTAGCTTCAGCTGAAATTCAGAGTGGGCTGAGAGAGTGTAAAGCATGCCTCAGAGGCATCTACTAGTCTTGATTTGGGGATATGTTAACAAGTTTTTGCCCTGGGAAATGAAATTGTATTTACAGATGAAAACACTTAACTAATGACGATACTGAATGACACTTGGAGAAAGTTGACTAACTGATTGAGGCAATTATTACAAACAAATTGACTAGTCAGTAGTAATCCTAGCAATTTTATTCAATACTAATGCACAATGAGGTCAAGTTTCCCTAAACTTCTCATAGATTACTTTTATTCTCTTGCAAGCCATTAATACTCAGTTCTTTTGTTGTTTTATTTTGTATTTGTTTCAGATTTATATGTCTAAATAAAAATTCATAAATGCTTCATGCAAAAAAAAAAAGTTATAGGAGCCTATGAATAAATGAAAGTTTTACCTTTCGTATCCCACTGCCAGAAGTTTTTTTTAAATGCTGTGGTTTGGTATATAATCTTCCAGATTTTTAAAATACTCTATTTGAATGCACACTACTTATGTATATTTAAAATAAACTATACTTACTGTTCACTAACTTGCTTTTCCCAAACGTAATATATATTAGACCCTCTTCCGTATCAGTTCAATAAAGAGTCTTAATGATTTTTAATAGCTGTATAGTATTCCATTCCACGGATATACTTTAACTCAT
Organism: Lipotes vexillifer; assembly: GCF_000442215.2. Classification (NCBI taxonomy): domain Eukaryota; kingdom Metazoa; phylum Chordata; class Mammalia; order Artiodactyla; family Lipotidae; genus Lipotes; species Lipotes vexillifer. Next base: position 9,300 of record NW_006794502.1, on the reverse strand, counting down.
TCTTCTGATAAATGTTAAACTGTTTCTCATTTGTTTACTATTTAAAATGGTGCTCAAAAAAAAAAACAATAAAAACAAAGAAAGAAAGGACAGTGCTCTACACACCTACTGCCCAGATCTTGGTTTCAAAATACCTTTCTCCACTAAATGGAACCAGGGATCCTTGGGAAAATGGCTGATTCCAGGGCTTGCACAAAAACAGTGAGTCTAGATTATCATGTTGTGCCAGAAAGTAGGAAAGTGTTCTAAAAATGATCGGGATATATCAGAAGAACACAGAAGCTTGCTTGAAGTGGTCCTATTTGCCAATCTGGTCCAATTTGAGCACCAAAATAATAAAGATTATATCTTAATAATTAATATAATATTGTTAATATTACATGTTAATAAAGATTATTTTATTATCTAAAATTAGAATCTATTAGTCCACATGGACCTAAAGAAAAACTAAATACATAGATAAAAAGAGAAAGCTCTTCCTTAGAGTACAAAGCAAAAAATATAGAAGAAATGATAGAATTAGAAAATCACCGTTTGGCAACCATCATATTAATAATTGACTCATGTACGAATCAACATTGGACACTAAAATTAGTGGGTGAAAGTTTGAGGAATAACCAATTTTTTTTTCTTTTGGTCTCAAAGTATACCCACAAGATACTTATTAATTACAAAGAGAAATGTAGTATCTTTACACTAAAATAACCTGGCAAACACCTTAGCCAAGTGATCAAAGTTAATACCAGTAAGTAGACAAAACTGTAGCATGTGCCTCTCAGTGTGCTTCACTAAGGAAAACACAGCAACACTTCTGTGGTGTTCTTGCCAAAAGTGCAGGACATGAACCTAATCACGAGAAAACATCAGATTAACCCAAAATGAGAAAAATTCTACAAACTACCTGGCCTGTACTCTTTCAGAAATGTCAAAGTCATGACATATGAAGAAAGACACAGTAATTGTTCCAGATTAAATGACACTAAAGAGATAAGCCAATGAATACAACTCATGGATTTTCTTGCTATAAAGAGCATTACTGGGACAATTGAAGAAATCTGAATCTTATCTAGAGAACTTATTCAGTTCTCTAGATAAGATTATAGTATTGTATCAATATTAATTTCTTAACTTTGATAAATGCACTGAGATTGTATGAAAATATTCTGGATTATTAGGAGATACACTGTGGAGCACTGAGGGGTAAAGGAGTGCTTTGTCTGCAGTTTACTCCCAGTGCAGAAAAAAAGAAGTTGTGTGTGAGTGTGTGTGGAGAGAGCATGAGAGGAAAAGAAGGAGAAGAAATATGATAAAATGTTAATATTTGAGAATTCCGGGTAAAAGTTGTATTCTTTGGTTATTCTTGCAATTTTTCCATAAAGCTCAGAATGTAGGAACAGTAAATTTTATAAACAGCACTCTAGTGAGCATCAGTACATATAAATATTTGTGTTATTCTAAAGGTGTTATTGTGGGATAAATTCCAAGTGGAATTGTTAAATCAAAGAATACACACATCTTAGATTTTCAGAGAAAATAACAAAATTCCATTTTTCTCCTGTGTACAGTTTGACAGTCCACAGATGACACAGAAGATAGCACATTTTCTGACACCTCAACATCAGTGAACACTGTCCTACTTTTGAATGGAGTCTGATAAGTAAGAAATGAGATCTCCTTGTTGTTGGGATTTTCATTCCTTTGACTGGTAGAGAGGTTGAACATCTTTTCATATATTCAATAACCATTTGAATTTCATTCTCTTTAAAGTGGCTGTTCATACACTTTGCCATTTCAGATGTCATTTTTTTCTTAATCATTTATAAGAATTATTATGTTCAGAGCAATAACCAATGTAATATTGATTGTAAATGTTAATTTCACTAGTTTATCTTTAATAAACTTTTATTAAAGTTTATTAAAGATAAACTTTTTAATAGTGTTTTGTATAATAGTAGTGTTTCGTATAATCAAATCAGTCTTTTTCATAGGGATTCAGGATTTCATATCATGTTTAGAAAAATCTTCTCTATTCCCAAGAATATAAAAACATTCTTCCATGGCTTCTTTTTCTGGAACTTTTATTGTTTTATTATTGCTATTTTGCTTTCTAGATCATAATTAAAATCCACTTTGGAGGATGATAAACTGAGTCTATGTAAAACTATTTTAAAAGTTTTCTATCGATAGAAGGGAAATCAATAACAATCTGTAAACTAAATGCTCCACATGTTCTATCTTTAAAACAGCATGTCACAATTCAATTTTCCTAGCTTGCTAAAGATTTATGACTAATTTGGATTCCAAGGACAGGTTTGGTAGATTCTCCCCCCCACCCCAGTCCCACTCTAACAGATGACAGGATGTGTAGGAAAGATGCTGTCATCCTTCCCAAATAAGCTATCTTTTCCCAGAAATAATATCTTAGAGTAAATATCCGCCTAGAGAGAATCTAGTTGTTTTCTGCTTAGATGGGGCTGGCAGGCGGTATCGGTCCCTTTGATCCCTTGGAAGCACATGGGCCTATGGGCTGCCATCCTCTTGAAGGATCCTGTCATTCCCTGTCAATCCGCATTAAACAAGGATGGTGTTTTGTAACAATTTATCTCCTTCAGGGTGATTTAGATATTTTCTGCCAAGATTATGCTAGAGGATGTCATTACTTTTGTCCTGTCTCGTTATTTTTATTGCCAGAGAATGTTGTTGTTTACTTTCACTGATAATCCATCTCTCTGGGAAAAGATTGTATTAATACTTTCACGCTGGGTAAAAGCTCCATTTTTACATGGAAGAACACAGAAATAAGATTTCTGTCCCTGTTCTTTGAAGATGCTGTCACAAATAAACAATAAACAACCCGAAGAAAAAAGGACTCTAAAACTAGCAACATGTTATGAGTAGAATACTTTAAAAATAAAAGAGCATCTATATAAACATTCAGTTACATGCAAATCATCATCTTTGCATCCACTTTGGTTAAGAGGAAAGCTTTGGACTTAGTCTTTGCTAGCTAAGTAACATTGAATGTGTGTTATACGCACTGGTAATTTCACTTGCCTTATCTGTAAAATAGAAATAATAACAGTACTGTGTCCTAGTGTTGTTGTGGAGAATTATTTAGATAAATCCATGGAAAATATTTGACTGCTACTTGGTATATATTAAGGACTCAAGGAGTATTAGCTGTTGTCATCGTCATCATCACTGTTATAAATAATACTTATACATTGCAGTAATAACTATCTAAAATAATTAGATTCTAAAATAACATGACATACTTAATCCTTAATAGTATTATATAATATAGTACACAAATGCCCTTGTACTGAATATTGACAGATATTGATGGGACCAAAAGCTTCTCATTAACTCATGAACTATTAAAACAAAGAAATCTGTACAGCATTACAGACTGGAATACTTCTAATAATATAGCTTTAGTTAAGTCTAGGCCTCTACAAAATACATTTTTCATTTTTGGATAATAATATTCTACTATAATTGCCTCTCTCACTGAAGAGGCTTGTAATGGACCTACTGTTAATAAAGTAAGACTTCTTTCTCATGGTGTCTTCTACCATTTTTTGGACCATTCTGAAAAAGTGGCTGCCTGACATCTGTTTGATTTACACCTTGGACAGCTCCTTGCACAACCCCTAAATTTCTCATTCTGTGACTCCCTTACTCCTCTCGTTCTCCCTCTTGTTCAATGCCCAGCTCCAATATGTCTCCTCCCAGCCACCCCACCACCAACTTTAAGTTTAGAAGGATTTTGTTACTCCTATTCTGTTATTCTTCCTTTTTAACGTTCTGTATATTTCATATTTGGGGACAGAATCCAAGTTGCTAGGAAATAGACTCTATGATGTATTAAAGGAGTTAAACATCACAATAAGTTATATAAATATAGAACAAGATATAAGAAGCAAGGAGAAAATAAGGTCAGAAAACAAATAGTTAATTATGAAACTTAAAACTGACTTCTGTGTCTAATCTCATCAGTGGTTAGAATTACTGGACCTTTTTATGTATTAAGGAGTATCACAAATATAACAACTTTATTTAACATGATCAAGTAACTCATGATATCCTTGGAGACAATGGACAAACACTGACTGCATAAGATTCAGATAGAGTGATTCAATGGCAGCTGAATTGCCCTGCCCAACCTGTGCTAATTAATGGATTGAGGAAGGGGAGGCTCTAATGGAGAACAACAATTAAAATGTTATATGCTGCTTTAAAAGTTATTGATATATGATTAAGGCACATAGACATGCGCAGATTTTAAGGTATCTTTCAGTTTTAACAAATGCAGGCACCGAAGTAACCCACCCATCTCTCAAGGCATAGGGTATTTCTCTCTTCAGGAAGTTCCCTGTGCCCCTTTCTGCAGTCATTCCCTCCCACCTAGAAGATAACTCTGTTCTGATTCCTATCACAAAAAAATTAATTTTGCATGGTTGAGAACTTCATATAAATGAAATCATGCAATATGTACTTTTTGGACTCTGGCCTCTTTCACTTAGCATAATATTTTTTGAGATGCATCCATACTGCAGAGTATGCCACTAATTTGATCCTCTTTTTTTGAAGAGTATTCCATTGTATGAATATGCTAGTTTGTTTATCTATTTTCCAGTTGATGGACAAACAGCTGGGTGGTTTCCAGTTTTTACTATTATGAATAGAGCTGCTATAAACATTCTTCTACTAGGCTTTCTGTTGATACATAGTTTCATTTCTCTTGGATAAACATTAGGAAGTACAATGCTATGTAAATATATGATTTTAAACTTTAACTCTGTAAGAAACTGCCACACTATTTCCCAAAGTGGTTTACCATATTTATTTCCACTAGCATTATGAGAATTTTAAAAGCTCCATATCCTTGACAGTATTTGGTGTTGCAAGTTGTTTTTTTGCTTTTGTTTTTGTTTTAAATGTTAACCCTCCTAATAAGAGGTGTCTCGTGGTTTTAATTTGCTTTCCTGTGCTTCGTGATGCTGAGCAATAAGTTCTTTGTCAGATATATGTTGTGAATATTTTCTCCCAGTTCATGAATTGACTATTCATTTCTTGGTGGTGTCTTTGGAAAAACGAGTTTTGATTTTGATGAACTTCAATCAACAACAATTTTTCTTTTATGATTAGTGCTTTCTGTTTCATTGCTAAGAAATTTTCATTTTGCTCAAGGTTGCAAAGCTATTTTACAATGAATTTGTCCAGAAGCTTTATAAATTAGCCTTTAAGTCTATAAGCCCTCTTGAATTAATTTTGACGTGTAGTATGGAATAAGTAGTGTGATATGTTCATTTTTTTCCCTTGTGGATATCCAAATGTTCCTACACCATTTGTTGAAAAACCTTCCTTCTCCATAAAACTACTTTAGTAATTTTGTATTAAAGCATTTGACCATATGTACATAGGTCTATTTGGGGGCTCTTTATTCTATGCCATTGATCTATTTGTCTATATTTGACCAATACCACACTGTTTTGATTACTAAACCTTTATACAAGTTTTGAAATTAAGTAATGTAAGCCCTTCAACTTTTAAGATTATTTTAGCCATTTTAGAGATTTGCCCAAATCTTCCATATGTTTTAGAATCAACTTGTCAATTTCTCAAAAATCTTGCAGTTGTTTTTATTAAGATTTCATTGAATATGCAGATCAATTTGGGAAGAATTTATATCTTAAAGACATTGAGTCTGCCCATCCAAGAACAGGGTATATCTTTTTATTTATTTAAGTTTAATTTAGTTGCTCTCAGCAATATTTTGTAGCTTTCAGAGTAGAGGTTCTATACATTTTGTTAAATTTATTTCTAAGTATTTTATGTTTGGATATTTTTTTAGAATTTTCTGTACACGACCATATTATCTGAAAATAGTTTTGTGTTTCCCTTAAAATCTTGTCTCTTTTTTTCTTAATGCATTGGCTAGAATGTCTATCTAGTACAATGTTATACAGAAGTAGGCGAAACTTCAAATTTCAACACTGAGCAGTAGGCTTTTCATAAAGGACATTCTATCAGATGGGTGATGTTTCCATCCATGTCGAGTTTGGTGAGAATTTTTATCATGAATAGGTGGTAAATTTTGCCAAATACTATTTCTGCATTTCTTGCAATGATTGTGAGGGTTTTCCTAGTTTAAAAAACTATTGCAGTGTAATCTGAATTACATTGATTTCTGAAAGTTAAAAGAATCTTGCATTTATGTCAATGCTATGTGGTCATGATGTGTTTTGGTTTTAAAATATATTACTTAATTTGATGTGCTAAGATTTTATTAAGATTTCCTACAACTATGGTTATGAGAAATACTAGTTCATAATTTTTTTCTTGCAGTATTTTTATCTGGTTTTGGTAATAGCATAATGCTGGCCTTACAAAATGAGAATTGTCTTTTTCTCCTCTATTTTCTGGAAGACTTTGTGTAAGTTTAATATTATTTCTTAATTAAATGTTTGATGGAACTCACCACTGAAGCCATCTGGGCCAGGAATTTTCTTTGTGGAAAGGCTTTTATTAAAATTTCGATCTCTTTGAAGTATTAGTTATATTGACTTTTATTGCTGTGTAACAAGTTATCCCTAAAACTTAGCAGTTAAGAGAACAAACATTTATCATCTCATAGTTTCTGTGGGTCAGAAATCAGGGAGCAGCTTAACTGGGTGCTTCTGGCTCAGAATCTCTCGTGAGATTTCGGTCAGACTCTCAGCCTAAGCTGCCATCGTCTGAAGATTCAACTGGAGGAGAGTCCACCTCAAACCACTCATGTGGCTTTTGGCAGCCTCAGTACCTTGCTGGTCATTGGCTGGAAAGCCCAGTTCCTCCCCTCGTGGGCTTCGTCATAGGCTGCCTCACTGTCCTCACAACATGGCAGCTGACTTACTCCAGAGTAAGTGATACAGTAATGTGTGTGTGTGTGTGTGTGTGAGTGTGTGGAGAGAGAGAGAGAATATCCCATGATGTCTTTTATAACCAAATCTCAGAAGTAACATGCCATAATTTCTGTTGTAGTCTATTGATTCTATTGGTGTGAATACCAGTATTGCTAAATGCACAAATTAATAGAATCATAAGCAGTGGAAAATATATATCTTTTTAAAATGAAATATTTGTCCCAATAATATCTGCACACACACTGGGAGTTTTATGTCCCTTTCTGACACTGATATAGAAAGGCATTGACAAACTGGAGTAGGTAGGCAAGATAATAGTCAACAAACATTGTTGAGTGTTTCTCAAATGCCAAATGAAGAATGGTGCTTACAGATGGTTGAAAATCTTAAAATTAGCATATTCTTTGATTTGATGATCCTACCTTTATAGATTTATCCTGAGAAAATACCTGGATAAGTGCACAAAGAATTGTGTGCAAAGAGTCTTCACAGTGTTGTTCAGCAAAGAAAAACATGCAAAGAACTTAACTTGTCCAGGAGTAAGGGACTGTTAAATAAAATTTGTATTTTGTAGCTGTCAAAATGATTTTCTAAAGAATATTCATTGACATGGGGAAAGATTTTTATTATTGGTTTTAAATTAAATGAAAACAAGTCACAAAATAGAGTTTCCATATAATGAGCCCACTGTAGAAAATATATGTTTATTTTTAAAATGTAGATATCATTACTCAAAATATGCACAGCTATGCTAGCTAGACATTGGTTGTTTTGGCTCATCCAGGACCCATTTCTCCTCCTAACAAGAAGACACAGACTTTCCAATTATCCCTTTCTTATCTTCTGCCCAATGACTGGGTAAAATTAACTCGAACCCAAGCTCAACAAAGAGGTAGGCATGTGACCTAATCTCAGCCAATCATTGTATTCCCAGACAGTCACAGATACTGATTCAGGAATGGGATTGAGAGAGTCAAGCCCCAGACTTTTGTTTGAGTAAGTCTGGAGCTAAGATGGCCATGTTGCCACTGCTTGGAAGCCAAGAGATGGAGGGGGACACCTGATGATCATTTGACCTTGCATCTCCAGTCAAGCCTACTGTCCTCACCTCAATCAGGCTCCAATACCCTGTACTGTGACATCACTCCTCTCCCCACCACATATACCCCTGCTTTGCTTTGCTCCATTTCATGGCTTTTGGACTGAATTAGGAAAAAAGACAGGAAGAAAGGATGGCAGGGAAGGAGGGATGAACAGAGAGGGAGTAAAGAAGAAAGCTTGGTTTTCATTTATTTTTTTTTGAAAGAGGGCTATATAAGAAATTAGGGAAATTTATTTTGGACAAAGGAAAACAGAAAAGGAACTATGGTCATTGTCTTCAGATAGTTTAAGGACCCATGTATAAAAATACAAAAAAAAACCTCATTTTGAATTCTGTGATATAAGGTACAGGGAGGCATATTTTCTTCAGGATAAGCAACATAGTGTTTTAACAGTGTGAACTGTCTAAAGGTAAAATGGGATGCCTTGTAAAGTTATGAACCCTTGTAGCCACAAGCATTCAAGCAGAGACTGGATGACAGCCGTCAGAGTTTTGTACAGAAGATTCATTCCTATTTTAAAAGAAGGGTAGTACCAAATGACAACTAAATTAGTTAATCTGGATAGGTAACTAACTTGGGAAGCCTGGGCTTTCATTTCATCTTTTTATTTCCTAACATGATAAATCAGTCCTTACACACCACACTTTTAAACATAACTGAAAACACATCTGAAAGAGAATATCTGGGAAAAGCTATATTCACAATCTTCTAGTGGCAAGAATAATTGGGTCCTGATCTTTCTGTGCCTCAGAACAACCAGTAGTCAATACATTAAATACAAACAACCTTAGAGGACACAGAGTTCCCTTTTGAAAAATAGAACTACTCTGAATTACACAAAGAAGAGAAATTTCCCTTGGATAAAATTTAAAACATTACATACCATATCAAAGAAAGAAAATGTTATATTTTTATCAGCATGGGACTATAGAGCATTTTCTAAGAAAACGAGCATGACAAAGTGAAAAAAAACAAAAATGTTGATATATTTATAAACCATCAGAGTTTAGCTAATGGAATAAAATCTCAAGTCCTTATAGAATAAATTTTACATGAGTGTTTATTCCTTTAAACGATAAAAGTGTTGTTTTGATAGAAATCTTTTTACAAACGTATAGGCACATTTGCCACTTTCCTGCCTTGTTAAACAGAGACTACAAAAACGTATTTTAAAGTGCCTTTCTGACCCACACAATTATCACTCTATACTCAACTTACACTGATGCTCTTGGAGTCTGCTGAAGCACGTGTGTGTGTGTGTGTGTGTGTGTGTGTGTGTGTGTGTGTGT
>NW_006794501.1:0-918 GCF_000442215.2 Lipotes vexillifer | reverse complement strand
GGAAGATCCCACATGCCACGGAGTGGCTGGGCCCATGAGCCATGGCCGCTGAGCCTGCACATCCGGAGCCTGTGCTCTACAACAGGAGAGGCCACAGCAGTGAGAGGCCCGCATACTGGAAAAAAAAAAAAAAAACAATGTAAATCTATCACAGTTTGGTGTTTTATTTCCCCCTAAAAGTATTTCTTAGAATACCTTTGTAAAGAAAATGTATTGAGTAAGACCTCATCTTTAGATGAACAAGATATTTCTGTTGAATTCCAAAGGGCCAAAAACAACAAAAAAGGAAAAAAAAAAATAGAGAAAGGAAACAAGACATGCATTGTTCTCATCTGCTGAGACATCTTGTGTCTCCCAGGTTTTGGTGGCAACTATAAGGGGGTGATGCAGAAGTTCTGAAAGTGCCCCGCCTCGGGGAGGAAGTTCTTAGCAGGATTCCCAACACCGCCCTCAAGAGAGTGATTGGCAGCAGTCTGAAAGCACGGCTTGCCCTGAGGTCAGAGGGCATGCTTTTAACCCCCAGAGGCACCTGCCCAGCTGTTCACACCCTGTCACTGTCTTGCCTCTCAGCAGGGCCCCACAGAGGAAGCTAGCAGCTTCCGGGAAGCAGGCCTCCCTCCCAGAATCTCAGGCCAGAACCTTCTAGCTCTTAGGAAAGAGATTTGGGAAATTGCACCATGGGCCAGCAGAGGGTGAGCTGGGAACACGCTTGCTGTCCTGTTGCTCTGAGCTCTTCTGCTCAGAAACCCAATGAGAGGGCTTCCCTGGTGGCACAGTGGTTGAGAGTCCGCCTGCCGATGCGGGGGACACGGTTTCCTGCCCCAGTCCAGGAAGATCCCACATGCCGCGGGAGCTGCTGGGCCCATGGGCCATGGCCGCTGAGCCTGCGCGTCCGGAGCCTGTGCTCCACAACGGGAG
>NW_006794500.1:0-1802 GCF_000442215.2 Lipotes vexillifer | reverse complement strand
CCCGCGTCCCCTGCATCGGCAGGCGGACTCCCAACCACTGCGCCACCAGGGAAGCCCAGGATGAGAATTCTTGAAGCAACTTTATTAATAGTTTAAATCTCCAGTTGCATTACCTGCTAAATTTTGTTGATTCTTCTCTTTGCCTGTGTATTTAATCCTTTCTTTGCATCAGAGGTTCAGCTGATGAGGGATAGAAGATGAATCAGAAACCCACAGTCCAGGAGATCAGGCCACCGCCCCGTGTCAATGGCTACCATTAGAGTGGAGGATAAAATTCAAAGTTGTTGCCGTGATTTGACTCTGCCTCGCTCTCCAGCTCCATCACTATTCATTCTTGGGCCACACTGACCTTCCTTATGCTGCTCAGAGATGTGAGTTTTTCTCCCTCCTGGGGTCTTTGAGCCCAGAGTTTTCTCTTCCCCATCAGCCCTTCCACCATAGCCTCCTAAAACCACCTCCTTCTCTCCACTTGGGTCTCATCACTAATATCCCTGCTGAGATACTTGATCCATCCCCTGGGGCTAGGACCACCATCTTGGAACTCAAAGTCCCAGTACAAAGACTCGATGGCCACATTTCCTGTGTCCTGGCCCAGGTTCTTAACCACATACCAGGCTTCCCCTCTGCTTTCTGCAATGAGAATCCTTTAAAAGATGAAAAGCTTCTGAAATTCGAAAATCTCCATGTATTCCCTGAATATAAAATTCTAATTGCCCACGGAGCACAGTAAACCTCAACAGATTCTTTCTTTAAAAAATAAGAGTAACTCACACACACAGTCTTTCAGTGTACCAGCACCCTTCCAAGTCCTTTATATATTATAATTAACTTAATCCTCATAAGAACCCTGCAGGACAGGAACGATTCATATTCCAGCATTACCTATGACAAAGCTGAGGCACAAGAGGTGAAGTCACTTGCCCAAGGTCAACAGCTAGTAACAGAGCTAGGATTCGGACCCAGGCTAGGGTTTGGGTACAGACGGCTGTGCCATGGAAGAGATTAGTGCCTTCTGACAGCACAGTTCCAAGACCAGAGGCATGGAATCAGCCTCAACCCTTTTAGAAAGAAACATATATCCAAGCCGAGTAAATTATATCTTTTAGTCTATACATTTCCCCAAACCACAAATGAAAGAAAAAGAAAAAGTTTAATTGAAATGAGCATGACTATTTTGGACAACTGTTTGGCGGAATCTACTAAATCTGAACAAATATATAACTTTAGATATTCCTAAGTTATATACCCAATGGATAGGTGTGAATACATCACTGAAAGAAAGGTGCTAGAATGTTCTAGCTGCACTGTTTGCACAAGTCAGAAAGTGGCAACTTCCCAAATGTTTATCGGGAGTAGAATGGATGAATAAACTAATAAATTATACTATACAGCAGTGAAAATGAACAATATACAGCTACACACTGCAGTGAAAACAGTTCTCACAAATATAATGTTGACTTGTATGAGCCCAAGTTACCAAGGGATCCCATTTCTTTAAGGCAGAAAAACAGGCAATGCCAATCCATGCTGTTGAAGGTGGTTGCCCTTCCGGGGGACATGGCTGGAGGGGGACAAGGGAGCTTCTGCTGTGCAGGTGATACCCTATCCTGCTGCGCAATCATATATTCGCTTTCCATTTGTGCGCATTTCAATGAAAAGTTTTTACAAATTTAATTGATTGACTTTATTTCAATACGTCCTGCTCTTCCTCTTCAACGTCGTTTAGTACATTTTTTTTTTTTGGCTGCGTTGGGTCTTCGTTGCTGCGCACGGGCTTTCTCTAGTTGTGGCGGGGGGGGGGG
>NW_006794499.1:552459-557007 GCF_000442215.2 Lipotes vexillifer | reverse complement strand
CTGAGCCTGCGCGTCCAGAGCCTGTGCTCCGCAATGCGAGAGGCCACAACAGTGAGAGGCCCATGTCTCAAAAAAAAAAAAAAATACTAGCAAACAGAATCCAACAGCACATTAAAAGTATCATACACCGTGATCAAGTAAGGCTTATCCCAGGAATGCAAGAATTCTTCAATATATGCAAATCAATCAATATGATACACAATATTAACAAACTGAAGTACTAAAAACAATATGATAATCTCAATGGACACAGAAAAAGCTTTCAACAAAATTCAACCCTCATTTATGATAAAAAAACTCTCCAGAAAGTAGGCATAGAGGGAACCTACCTCAAAATAATAACACCATATATGACAAATGCACAGCCAGCATTGTTCTCAGTGGTGAAAAACTGAAACCATTTCTACTAAGATCTGGAACAAAACAAGGTTTCCAATGCTCATCACTATTACTCAACATAGTTTTGGAAGTTTTAACCACAACAATAAGAGAAGAAAAAGAAATAAAAGGAATCAAAAGAAGAAGTAAAACTGTCACTGTTTGCAGATGAAATCATACTATACATAGAGAATCCTAAAGATGCTACCAGAAAATTAGTAGAGCTAATCAATGAATTTGGTAAAGTAGCAAAATACAGAATTAATGCATAGAAATCTCTTGCATTCATATACAATAATGAGAAAAATCTGAAAGAGAAATTAAGGAAACACTCCCATTTACCACTGCAATGAAAAGAATAAAATACCTAGGAATAAACCTACCTAAGGAGACAAAAGACCTGTATGAAGAAAACTATAAGACACTGATGAATGAAATTAAAGACAATACAAACAGAGAGAGAGATATACCATGTTCTTGGATTGGAAGAATCAATATTGTAAAAATGACTATACAGTACAAAGCAATCTACAGATTCAATGCAATCCCTACCAAATTACCAGTGGCATTTGTCACAGAACTAGAAAAAATTTTTTCACAATTTGTATGGGAAAACAAAGACCCCAAATAGCCAAAGCAATCTTGAGAAAGAAAACAGAGCTGGAGGAATCAGGCTTTCTGACTTCAGACTATACTACAAAGCTACAGTAATCAAGACACTATGGTACCGGCACAAAAAACAGAAATACAGATCAATGGAAAAGGATAGAAAGCCAGACGTAAACCCATGCACATATGGTCAACTTATCTTTGATAAAGGAGGCAAGAATATACAGTGGAGAAAACACAGCCTCTTCAATAAGTGCTGATGGGAAAATTGGACAGCTACATGTAAAAGAATGAAATTAGAACACTCCTTAACACTGTATACAGATATAAACACAAAATGGATTAAAGACCAAAATGTAAGGCCAGACACTGCAAAACTCTTAGAGGAAAACATAGGCAGAACACTCTATGACATAAATCACAGCAAGATCCTTTTTGACCCACTTCCTAGAGTAATGGAAATAAAAACAAAATAAACAAATGGGACCTAATGAAATTTAAAAGCTTTTGCACAGTAAAGGAAACCATAAACAAGATGAAAAGGCAACCCTCAGAATGGGAGAAAATGTTTGGAAACAAAGAAACTGAAAAAGGATTAATCTCTAAAATATACAAGCAGCTCATGCAGCTCAATATCAAAAAAACACACAACCCAATCTAAAAATGGGCAGAAGAACTAAATAGACATTTCTCCAAAGAAGATATACAGATTGCCAACAAACACATGAAAGGATACTCAACATCACTAATCATTAGAGAAATGAAAATCAAAACTTCAGTTAGTTATCATCTCACACTGGTCAGAATGTTCATCCTCAAAAAAATCTACAAATGATAAATGCTGGAGAGGGTGTGGAGAAAAGGCAACCTCCTTATGCTGTTGGTGGGAATGTTAATTGGTACAGCCACTAGGGAGAACAGTATGGAAGTTCCTTAAAAAACTGAAAAAGAACTACCATATGAGCCAGAAATCCCACTACAGGGCATATACCCTGAGAAAACCGTAATTCAAAAAGAGTCATATACCACTATGTTCATTGCAGCAGTATTTACAATAGCCAGGACATGGAAGCAACCTAAGTGTCCATCAACAGAAGAATGGATAAAGAAGATGTGGCACATATATACAGTGGAGTATTACTCAGCCATGGAAAGGAACAAAACTGAGTTATTTGTAGTAAGGTGGATGGACCTAGAGACTGTCATTCAGAGTGAAGTATGTCAGAAGAGAAAAACATCTACCATATGCTAACACATATATATGAAATCAAAAAGAAAAAAAAAATTTGGCCATGAAGAACCTAGGGTCAAGATGGGAATAAAGATGCAGACCTACTAGACAATGGACTTGAGGATATGGGGAGTGGGAAGGGTAAGCTGGGACAAAGTGAGAGAGTGTCTTGGACATATATATACTACCAAAGGTAAAATAGATAGCTAGTGGGAAGCAGCTGCATAGCACAGAGAGATCAACTCGATGCTTTGTGACCACCTAGAGGGGTGGGATAGGGAGGGTCGGAGGGAGGGAGATGCAAGAAGGAGGAGGTATGGGGACATATGTATATGTATACCTGATTCACTTTGTTATAAAACAGAAACTAACACACCATTGTAAAGAAATTATACTCCAATAAAGATGTTAAAAAATAAAAAAATTCAAGTTCATGACCTCAGTAATCGATTCTCATCTTCTCCAATATCTTCATAAATGCCTGTGAATGGAACTTGGCTCTGTTTAAGTCATAAGCTCACACCTGAAACAATCCCTGTATTCAGGGAGATAGCATCCTCCAGGGCCTGCCAGTCACTTCAGTAGCTGACCAACGGGAACAAGTAGGCAGGTTATCACATCCCTCCAGAAAAGAAGTTCATGGAAACACAATAAGAAGGAAAGATGACCACTCCTCAGTCTTTGCTTAAAAAAATTTACTACTATTTGATTTTTCATAAAACAAAAATTTGTATTATTTGAAGCATTTTAAAAGCAACATTAGGAAAATAGAACTTTCTAAAACATTTATTTTACCAGTTTGTTTGTGACTATTTCCCTTTTCAAAATGTGCATACATATCTCCTTTGTGGAATTGTCTTGCTCTCATGATATATACTCTTCCTTAAACCTCTGAAGAATCTAGACAGTAATGTCACCAAATCCAATAGTTATAGATTGAGTGTGTAAGTATACAAGTTGAAGTTTTCCATATAAACACTAAATATCTTTGTAAATGTAGGAATACACATGCACAAACATTCAAAATACACTTCTGCTTATCTGAAAGGATTTAAAATGAGTGTACATAGCTAATATTCTGTTTAGCTGTAACCTCATGAGATTTTGGAGGTCTCATACATAAAATTCCTGTGTTTTCCTCCAAAGCACAGAACTAAGAGACAAAGATTCAGAAAATTAAAATACTGCCTCTATTACTGATAAGGTGACTTAGTAATAAGAGTTTGATCTATAGGCAAATGAGCCTAAGTTAGATACACTTAATTCCCTGATCACAGGACTATTGGTCAACTGCAAACCTTTACTGGCAGAAACAGAACCTGCTCTGACCATTTTGGTGAAAGCAAGAGTGGACATGACGTCTCAACAATCAAACACACTCATGACCAATGACCAGTTCCTTCTCCCAAACTTGCCAATGGCCAGTTCATTCTCCAAGTCATACCTCCTTGTCTGAAGAGAAATAGGAATATTTTTCTAGTGCAGATCCTATGATATGGAAATGTGATGCCAATAGAAAATAGGCTCCCTCTAAATATTACCATTTATAAAGTCGATGAATTATAAACTTGAAAGGTCTATAATTGCCATGTAGTTCAAAACTCTCATTATGTAGCTTAGAAGTCTGAAGCCCATAGAAGTTCAGGGGTGAAGTTTGACATAACAAAGCTAGTAAGGGACTTGAACTAAGATTTGAGTTTTTCCTCATGCCTTTGAATCATATATTTATTTAGCAAATACTTATATATGTTAGGAAATGAAACTGAACTCCATAGATTCAGTTTGATCAAGGCAGACAGTGCCTTGACTTCACAAACCTTACAGTCCAGAGGAAGGTACAGTAAAGCAAATAGGCAATTGATTTTTTTTTTAACGTTGTGATCAAGAAAGTGTATTATAATTTAAAAACACAAAACTGGTTCCAGGAAAGACTTCTGAAGCACTTTGTCTCAACCAACGTTGAATTAAATATGTGAAGAAAAGTGTGGATGGAATTTGGGGTTGTGGACAGTGCAACAGAGCAGACATCCATACGAAGACTGGAATAAAGTTTGTCTATAATAGAGACAGGAAGTAGATAATATGGGACAAGAAGCTGGGGAGGTAAAAATATGCTTGTCACCCATTAACTGTCAAGCTTGTCAGATTGTCTCTCTAGAGAACTTTTGTTGGAAACATGAAAAAAGAATATCAATTGGGACATAGGAGCACAATCTGGAAATTCACGGAATTCAATCAAGTGGACAGAAGCAAAAGATATGTCGATAAAGAAAAAACATTCATAGGGGAATGATGAAGTTTTTTATCAGTAAAACAGTTGGATATCAAGA